>NW_016157863.1:46889-57806 GCF_001687245.7 Rhagoletis zephyria
GAGGTTATCATCTCGCCGGAATACATAACTTTGGACCACGTGAACCGTTTTCAATAATCCTTTTTTTATTAGAAAGATAGTACCTCAAGGTTCGTCCCGTTATTTGTTTTAGAGATCCGATGATTGGATCATGAAGAAGTTAACGGCACCCCTAAATTTGAATATGAGAATTGAAATCGGTTGTGTTCTTTCCTTAAATACTACTTGTTTAATAAAAAGTTCTATAAACTCAAGATGCGCTCAACTTTCAAAAGTACCTAATAAAAAATTTTAAAAAAGAGTCAGTAAAAATAAATTTATTGATTCCATGAATTTTTGCACTTTTATGTTCATTTTTTCGATTTCTGGTTTCTGGTTTTCGATAGATGGTGATTTTTCACGATTGCTAAATTTTTTTAATATTTCGAGTTCCGAAAAAATTAACTGAACTCTCAAGAAAAACGAAAAATTCATATAAAACGACGGACGAGAAATGGAAAAGAAATTTTCTTCTACCAAAATTTCTTAAATCAGTTTGCAGCTCTCAAGAAAAAAAATGCTCGTATATTTATTCCCTCATGAAAATTTACAGCAAAAGCAAAGCGCTTTTTCAAGCAACAGAAATTATAATAAATATTTCTTATAATTTCCTTGAGAGCTGGATTCTTAGCTTTAAGATACAGATTGTATTTGAGGTTATTAGCTTTAGGGGGGGTTTGAACCCCAAAACCCACCCCTTGTGTGCGCTAATGCATATATAAGAATTGCTCGTTTAATGTATAAGGATTCTTAATAAAAAGACTTGTTGATCAAGAAGATGACACATTATGTACAAGTTTGTTGACAACAATTTTTTCTTTAGGGAAATCCATTGCGAATCAAACTTTTAAATAAAAGTCCACAAGTATCAAATTCAAATCGCATATACATTTATGACCTAAAATTTTTTATTAAAATGTTTGGATTGTGGGACTTTGAGAGTGGGTACCAGTTTTGAGTGAATAGTGCTTTTCCTAAATGCCAGTTATTCTTTTAGTTTTAGTTTAAATAAGAAAATATATAGGCAGGATCCGCTTTCTTCCTAAACAGCTCTAGCAGATCTTTTTGGCAGCACCGCAACACTGTGCGCCTGCATACATGTGCACGTGTTGCTTGTTCGTTAGAGTGCAATATCTTTAACTTATGTATGAGTTTGTATCATCTAACCACTGCTTTTGAAGCACTTGACAGCAACCGTCTCCGAACTGGCGTCTGTCACTTTTGTTACGGCTAGCCATTCGTTCACTCAAATATAACCGCCTAAATCCCCACCGTCTTCCGTCGTCTAATAGCGTTTTCTTTTCTCGAAAAAAGGCTGCACTTATTCTGCCTTGTGTTAGCGCTGTCACATTTTCATGTTCTTTTCTCAGCCCATTCACAAGGCGTCGTGTTCTTTTCTCTTCACTTTTCTGCCATCAAATAAACGTGAGGGTGAGAGTTGCATGGTTGATTTTTAATTTAATCTTGTAAAAATTCAATTATTTTCCCTATCAGAAATAAGTGTTTTTCTTTAAAATTGTTAAAGACTTACAGGCCAAGTGAATAATTCGACTTTATTAAGTTCTATAAATAAATTGTGATGGAGTAGTACATTTTCTGTTTCATTCTCATATAAAGAATGCAACATTTTCTCAGGTTCCAGGGCAACGCAAAGCAAGAGTTCCCATATAAAAGGGCAGAACTTTTGTTGAGAAAAGAAAACGCTATAACAACTTTGTTTATGAACATATTAATATGTACATATGTATATGTATATATGGGCGTTCCATACCAAAATGGACGGGGTTCACACTTCGTGTGTTTGATTTGTTTAAAATTTTTAGGGTTGATGGATAAACATAAATAATAAATTAATATGAAATTTGAGCTTGATTAATACATTTTTAAAAGCTTTACAACACAAAAACAAAAATAAAACGGTTTAATAGTTTTCCAAATATCTCGAGAACGGGGCAAGGAAAAAATTTGAAAGTCACACTTACACACATCAAAATTCTCTATGAAAGGAAATATTTTTGAAATTTTTTTTTTTTTTTAATTTTTCACATACAAATTTTTTGAAGAAAAAATTTTTTTTTTGAAAATGTGCCATCTNATTTTTTAATTTTTTTTTTTTTTTAATTTTTCACATACAAATTTTTTGAAGAAAAAATTTTTTATTTGAAAATGTGCCATCTAAAAAACCACAATGGTAGCTCTGAGTATTGCACAATATTTAAGTATAGTATTACAGGNAACCACAATGGTAGCTCTGAGTATTGCGCAATATTTAAGTATAGTATTACAGCGTGCATTTTACAATAATTTGAGTTATGAATATTTTTACAACGAAGTTGAGTAAAAAGAATATATTACAAATTTACAAATTTTTAATTTTTTTTTAGAATTTTTTGAGTATGCAGTTTAGTAGCCCAACTAATTATAGTATAATAAAGTGCAAGTTTAAAGCGATTGCAAAACTGGCGTTAATTTTTTTTTAAATTTCTTTGAAAACTGTTTTACGCATTTTCTTTCAAAAGAAAAAAATTCAAAAATGCGCCAGCATAAAAAATATTAAAAATCAACGCAATTTTGCGGTAGCTTAAAACTTGCACTTTATTATACTAAAATTTAATGAGCTAAAAAACTGCATACTCAAAAAAGTCTAAAAAAATACAAAATTTGAAAATTCGGTGTAAAAAAAAAAAAATTCATAACTCAAATCAATATTATACTTAAATATTGCGCAATACTCAGAGCTACCATTGTGGATTTTTTTCTTTTGAGATGGCATATTTTCAAAAACTAATTTTTTTATCAAAAAATTTGTATGTAAAAAACTGTTAAAGATTTTTTTTTAATCGATTTCNGCATATTTTCAAAAACTAATTTTTTTATCAAAAAATTTGTATGTGAAAAACTGTTAAAGATTTTTTTTTTAATATTTCTCTTCATAGAGAAGTTAAATGTGTGTATGTATTATTTTTGTTAAATTTTTTCCTCGCCCCGCACTCGAGATATTTGGAAAACTATTAAATCGATTTGTTTCTGTGATGTAAAGTTTTTAAAAATGTATTAATCAAATTGAAACAAATCAAACACCTGAAGTGTGAACCACGTCCATTTTGGTATGGAACGCCCCATATACGTATGTCAGGGGCGAAAGCAGGTAGGGTTTTGGGGGTTCAAACCCCCCGAAATGCTTGCGGAAAATTTTCAGAATTTATTTTCATTTAGTTAGTTGCTTGAATCAAGACACTACTGTTTTTATTGCCGTAAACGTGTGTATGAATTCTCAACTCCGGACTCCCGGAAATGACATTTGTCATTTTTCATATGACGTGAGGATCAGAATAAGTTGGCTGTAGTTATAATATTACTGTCAAAAGGACAGCCCATCTGAATTATGTTGACTTATACGTGCAGCAATGCAATTTCAACATGGGCTGGGAGTACTTTAAGGCCATAAGAATTGGCAGGCAACCTTGAATTCTATATACTGTAAATAAAATTCTATAAAAGTTTCTAGTCATCTGAAGTATGTTGATTAATCGGTTTTTGTTGACATATTTAATTGATCATAATCAAGACCGTTGTTCAGCAGCCCTCCCTCCGGATCTCGATTTATATATTAACAAGCTAAGCCCACAAAAAAATTCAATCGATCTGAAGTATGATGGGTTTTTTGGTCATGAGCTCTGCGTCTAGATGCTCTGGTAACATCACCTTGTATGAATTGGCCTTAGAATTAACATAATCCCTTAAAGTACTACATATGTACTATATGCATACCTTTGGTTTGAATTTTAAAGTTTTCGAAGCTTTCGAAAGGATAAAAATAATTTTACTCAAATTGCATCTTTCAACATTTTTCATGTGCAATATCATTTAGAGTTTCAACGTTAACGTGGCGTTACTGATCCATATTTTAAGATAAAAATAATTTACCAATTTGGGAGAAAAAATGTATTTTCAATTTGCTGATCACCCCATGTTAACGGTCTTTGAATTTACCTGAGCTCTTAACTGCAGTTGAGCTCTTGGTGGAAATGGACTATAAGTCACCGAGTCCCACAGTTCCCAGTATATAATGATGAGATAGGGAAAAATCTTATTGGAATTTTACTAGTATGTATGAATACTAACGATTAGGCGTAGTTTGATTAAGGCCCAAAAAAGGTCGCTTCTTTAAGTTTTACAAAATGTTTACCACCATAGTTTTCAAGATGCCGGTAATTTCACAACCCTCTGTGTCCCGAAAACCAAGTTTTAAATTTCCTGCGAACGAATTTACATATTTATGTAATTGCAGGTTCCGCTTAATGACGTATCAAATTTTAGTCGCCGTAAACTAAGCGATAACTAGAGTTATGAACTCCTTGAAAATCCGTGGGCCCAGGATGCTATTTTTAAATTTCCGTTTTCGACGAAACGTAATTTGAAAATTCAATTATCATGTGGTTAAATGTGTCAGAGGTAATTTTCTACATTTCAAATTTAAATTCTATGCTAATATTTCAGCGTTTCAATAATGATATTTAAATTAATATTAGTGGTATTCATCTAAACCGATAAAATGATCAAGCAGATATTCTTATAAATTTAAGAGCTATATACTCTCTTCTCATATACACTTGCGACAGAGTAACATCGGCTTCAGTTTATCAATCATCAGAAATGTGTAAACGAGTTTCCATACAAATTTTGACAGTTGATGTACAAAGTTTACGCAATTATAAATTTATACGGTTTATACTGCATTTTTACGGATAACCTTATTAAGTTTCTTTACATTAATTTTTTCAATGTACCTACACTGAGGGAAAAAATATTAAAATCAAATAGAAACGTAGACAACGATAGTGCTGTATATTGGTAAATATTCATTTCAATAACGCGCATATTAAAATTACCGAAAAAGCATCCGTGTAGTGAATAATCAAGATAAAACAAAAAAATATATATATTTAATTTTCACATTGCCTGCAGTGGAATTCGAACCCTGACCCTCTCTGTATATCAAGCATATTTGCGCACTCAGCTGCAGCTTAGTCTCAATCGGGCATAGTTGGGAATTATTCAGTCGAAACCAGTCTCATACAGGTATTATTGGAGATGAATTAGTCTCGACTCATCCCTTACGGGTACATCTCCAACGGGTACAGTTAACGATTGAATGATATCTACGCACTTGGTCAATGAAATTTCATTTGCGGCTTTGGCACATAAAGAGAATATTCGCTTAACAAACCTGAGCACCCTGGTTTGAATCGCTGCTGGCGCAAATTCTTATTTTTTTAAAGTGACTAGTCGTTTTTTATACCCGTTCGGGTATAAAGGGGAACAATTAGTCTCTTCATAGGACATGCTCGAACAAAAGTGAACAGTTCATTCCATATAAAGAGATAAAAAATGGTATCAGTCGTATGAACATACGAAAGGAAAGGAACCCTGCAAAAAATTGTGCGACTAATCTCTAAAGAGAGTATTCCGAGATTACTCTCAATCAGGTACAATATTATTTAATTAATTAGTCGCAACTAGTCTCATACGTACGGTGACCATCCGTTCTGTTTTTTGCAGGACCGTACTGTTTTTCAAAGGTCGGTCCTGCGTAGTTTTTCAAACCTGAAAAACCTAAAAATGTACTGACTTTTTCCAAGTGTCCTGCATTTGTCTNTGACAGAAGAAATAACTCAAACTTATTCCATATAAAAGTAAGCTGGCATTTTTTCCGTATTTTGTAATAACTCATATTATAGTCAATTAGTGTAGCTTTATCAAAATGTAGAATTGTTCAGTACTTTACATTTAAATTTAAACAAGAAAGAACAATTTTTTCTGTTCAAATGTCCCACCCGTGACGCCCATAAAATTTTTATAATTACTTTTTCTAAAGTTTTAAAATCAAAAGTTATCAAAACTAATTCTATGGAACAGGAAAATATTATTTTCTACTTTTTAGTCCATTTATAGAAACGTGGTATCAAGCCATATTGAACAGGTAGTATAAGTTGAGCAGCTGATTTGATATTTTTTTTTTTCAATTTATTTGGGCTCCAAATTTCAAATATTTTTAATTTCTTCTCACAAAAATTCTAAATTGTTAAAATCTATATGTATGCGAAACCTCCTGAGCCTAAGTTGAAAGTGTCAGCCATTGCTTAGTCAACTACGCCATGGCTTTACTGATACTTCCCCATCGATTTTGAGTATTACTTGCAACCACAACCACCCTAATTAAATACTTACGTATTTCAATCGCCACAAAAGTGACTGAAGACTTGCCAGACATTTCTGACAAATTTATATCATACATTGATGACCTTATCATAGATAAAAATACAATTTCTAGAGAACTTGCAACATTTATAAAGGAAAGCAAAGAATAAACGAAATATTATCCTTTCCAGCAGTATATTTCCTATACATATACATATGTACATATTTTTAATATTGTGTTTATGTATGTATATTTTCTTGAGCGAATCAATTTTTTACATCAAAGATTTATATAATATATTTTCTGGGAAGTAGAAAAAGTGGAAGATATTTTATGTACAGATATGTAAACAAAACTACTAAGTATCTAATTTTTTCTATCGGTTTCCAAATATTTCTGTTTTTTACTTTTCTCTTATCAAAAGAGTTTTAATATGTACTATTTTTTTTGTTTGTATAAAAACAAAAGCTTATCTAAATTTGTAGTATTAGCAACGGGCTTTTTCGTGCCTATTCGTGCTTTTATGAAATTTTACTGAACGCCCATGCACGCACGAGTTCGTGCTGACAGCAAATATTCCGGCCCGGCTGCCCGGCACGCGCCCATCTCTACCCTGTAGTGAAAACCTGAACCAGTATGCACAAATTTCAGTTCATGAACTATTATTTAAGGATAAAAATCATACCAGGTCGTTATGAACCATAATTATACCATTTCCTCGAAGAAAAAAGTAAACTAGTTGGTAGAAATTCTAGTTCGAAAACTGGTATTAAATGGGGAAGTCATACCAGTGGACTATATTTATACCAGTTCTACACAGTGAAATGCCAAACCAGCCAGTATAAAACAGTTCATTAACTAGAATGTACTTTCATCGCAAATGTCGGCTGTGGTGTCGAGTGAAGACTACCGATTCTGGTTCTGAGATCTCAGGTTCGAGCGTGGAGGTTGAAAAGAAGAAGGAAAAGAAAGTAAATTAATTTAAATAATTATAATTATTTCAATTTAAATATAAAATAAAATTTGTACATAAAGACTGCATTACTTTATTTATTCTGAACGTTTGGAATATACTTTTTTGTCAACTAATTCTTTAGATATGTTAACGTATATTTCGAACGCATTCTGTTTATTCCGGCTGTGAAATGGGACTATCCGGAATGTATAAAGAACCGCAGCCAAATTTAATTTGATTTGGAAAAAAACTAATACTCAAATATCATAAAAAATTGAAAGAAATAATTTTTTATTCTTTTTAAAACAATAAATTAAAAATTATACAAGAATATAAATGAAAAAAAAAAAATAATAGTAAGAGATTCGCTCACTAAGATTCAAACTCAGATCTCTTGATTTGGCGTGCCAAAGCTTTACTCTGCCGACCATTGCCACTGTTGCAACGCCGAGAGCAAAATGACATACTTATGCGTTTCACGGGGGATGAACAGGCAGTCTATCCCGTCAGCTGGTATGATGCTACTATTATTTCTACTGGTAGCGTGCTGATGTAGGGGCGGACAATTGGCATCCCCTATGACACCGCCATGTTAAAAACACCAGTCGCTAACATTGAAAAAGAATACAACGTGAACTAGTTGGGCTGAAATGCAAACTGGAAGCATTCTGGTTCACAACTGGTAGCTTTCCGTGCAGGGTATGTATACTTAATTATATATACTCAGATTTGAACAGTCAAATACGCGCGTAATAAATTTTTGTATGAAAATATTATTTTTAAATACGAACATTTTCAAACGATAATCAAATATAAAGTATTCATTTTTATTATGCATTATTTCCCTCAGTGCACGGAGCATAGTCCATCACCATTTCTAGACGCTCTTGATGCTTGTAATCAATCACTATACCTTAAGATATATAGATTATTGCAGATAGGCGCAATACTTCTTGTGACAGTTGCTTCCTGCGAATGCTCCTTCTTAAGCTTAAATCATATTTACGAAGTAAAACTGGAAACAAAGATTGAATGGTTTAGCTTTACTTAACATCCTCAGAGACATAGAAGTCACGAACGAAGAAATGTTGAATAGAATTTTTTCTTTTAAAGACGAAGCAATAGAGAAATGATGTCTCTAATTTTTTCATGCATACATATGTATATAATCACTCGAATTTATTTGAAAAAATTAAAATATCGACATATTGGTCTACCGAAACGCATATTTGGTGGAACTGATTAAATGGAAAACAAAATTTTATAAGCCCCCCCTATCCTCCCGAAAAAATTTCTGCGATCGCCCCTGACGTATGTGCTTACATATGTATGCATATGTTCGTGAGCATGCATGCAATTGTAACTTCTCGTAAGCGCCGCGTAGTTGTCCCATATGCATAAACCTCGATGCAAGCGAAGCAAGCAAGCGCAGAATGCCCAATATGCTTGGGGGCGAACGTGGCCGATCGGTGGATGCTATCTATGTATATTTTGGAATGTTGTATGCTGAAAATGTGAATAGCAAGCTACAAAGTTTGCTGCAAACAGGCAAGTGGGTTTTCAGCGACGAAGCATGGTCAAAAAGGGGGGTCGCATAGATGTGGTATTTAGCGTTGTCTAGCGCTTATTAATATGTATGTATGTATGTATGTGTATGTGGGTTTATACCAGTGATCGGAATTCTACCCCATTGTAGTAGATCTGCCACTTTTTTGAGCATCTACCACATCTACCACTCAAGGTCTGAAATCTACCACATATTAGCGTTTTTGAGTACACGGTTAAAAATTTCGGTTTTAATTTTAAACTTTTTGGACTACATATATGACCAAACTAAATTCAGTTTCAAATACAAACCTTCCAAGTTTAAAAAACAGAGAGCACATATGTTGGGTTTAGAATTTAAACAATTCGGTTTAAATGTTAAACCCAAACATTTTCATAATTAAGAATAAAAAAAAAACAATCTTAAATTTCATGCTCCGTCTGGTTGGGATTGAACCCGGGCAGCCTTGGTAGCAACCAATTGTATCAAGCATCTTTGCACACTCAGCTACAGCCACGCATGTAAATATGCTTTCATATGTTGGGTTTGAATCAACACCACAATTCGCTGTGCAAGCATATTCTATTTCGGTTTAGATTTTAAACCAAAGTTTCTATATTTGAAACCTAGGAACTAGAATTAAAACATTTTGGTTTGATTTTTAAACCACGAACATTTTGGGCTAAAATTTAGACCAGAATATATTAAAAATTGCGTAAAACTATTGACTGGTTTAAAAAGCGCGGTTTAAAAATTAAACCCAAATTTTTGACCGTGTAGTTTTGNAGTCCCAGCGCGGTTTAAAAATTAAACCCAAATTTTTGACCGTGTAGTTTTATTTTTGTTTGACATAATTTTCTTAATTTTAAGAGCAAAAATTGTAAAAGTAAACAAAGCCGAATGGGAGGATAAAAAACTGTAAAATAGTAGATTTTCTCTGTAATCAATTTTATTGGGTTTATTGTGTTAAATTGCATAATATATGATTTATAAAAAGTATTAATAGCGAAAATGTCAAAATCGGCGATTATTATGAAAGTATTAGTAAATTTAAGTGCATCTAAGGTTTCTAAGGCGTAGTTTACTTTTACTTGAAAATTGTCAAAATCGACAAATCCCAATTAGCTGTTTCTGGAACGTGCCACATTTGTTCGTCCCTTCGTGATGTGATAAAAAGAAACGCTGGCAGCACTCCACAAGGCTGCAGAAATTTCTTAAAATATGTTCGAAATATATCTTAATATGGGAGGAACTGCTTTTTTAGCAACTTCGATCTTGCACTTTATTATACTAGAATTAAATTTTTTTAGAGTCTAATTAAAAAGTTTGCAATTTAGGTGAAACCTTGCAGAATTTTTTTAATTTTTGTACAAAGTTTGATCCAAACCCAGAGATCTACCACATTTTTTTGAAATCTACCACATTTTTTTCCAGATTCTACCGATCACTGGTTTATACTCTTTGCTTTTCAGCTTCTTTGTACTTGTATATATGTATGTATATGCATACATAGGTATGTAAATATGTATGTATGTACGCATTTATCGAAACGTGCAAGCTTGTATATGTACTAGGGCGGGTCAATTTGTATGGATCGATTTTTTTCGACATTGTTCTTGGCATATTCGGATTCTTCATAAAATTCTAAGAAAAAAAATCCTCCAGACCGTAGCTCTAAAGTCAATTTCGAGCCTGCGCATTTTTAAAAGAAGATATCTTATATATAAAATTGGATTGCTGTCCGTTAGCCTCGCTAAGACTTGAAAACAGCTTGACCGATTTGAATATTTTTATTTTTTTGGTTTGTTTTTTATAATATCCGGATTGTTAAAACCAGAAAAAATAGAGAGTTGCCACCTGTTTAAAAATCCCAATATAAGTAAATTAATTACATAAATTAGATATTGCAATATGGGTGTCAAAAGAAAGAGGTTATGAAGGCTTACAGGCAAAAATATTTTTGAGGGGCGTTGCCACCTGTTTCAAAATTTAGTTAAATAAAATTGATAAGATAAATTAAATATTGCAATATGGGTATCAAATTAAAAGGGTTTAAGAAGGCTTACTACTGAAAATATTTTTGAGTCGAGTTGCCACCAATTTCGAAAATTTAATTCAATTAAGTTAATAAGATAAAGTATGTATTATAATATAGGTGTCGAGCGAAAAGTATTTGAAAAATTATTGATTAAGAAA
>NW_016157863.1:59236-72983 GCF_001687245.7 Rhagoletis zephyria
ATACTTTGGCAAAATTTTATTCGATTTAATACATCCGTTCAGGCTGCAACCTGGTACATACATACATACATACTTCCACAAATATATAGTAGAATTGCTTTGAAGCGCCATCTTGCGGTTCTTTAAATAAAAAATAGATATCAAAAATGAATTTTTCATATCACAAAACTCCCGAGCACAATTCTTTATTACAAAAAAAAAAAATCCTAACACTTTAGTAAATATTAATCTGATTATGGACTTAGTATTAATTAAAAATAGTTTCTTTTAAAATTGCGCAGGCTCGAAATTGATTTTAGAGCTATGGTCTAAAGGGCTTTTTTCTTAGAATGTTATGTAGAATCCGACTCTGCTAGGAAAGATGTCGAAAAAAAATTGACCCGCCCTAATATGTACACATGTTTGCGATGGAGTCGTTCAACACTAAAGTTGAGACGGCGGCGGCTATGTTAAAAGCGGTGATCCGCTCATTGCTCACCGCTCATTTCTGAAACGTTTTGCCTTTTGCGTTTTGCTTTTTGTCTAAAGCAAAATATTGAATTAAATTTTTTGTTAGTAGTAATTTAACAATTTTCGAGTGGCTATCGCATGCGCGTCGCAAATGTGAATTTCGTGTGCGCTTCTTATTTTTGCCGTCTATCGTCTAGCTTTAGTCTCAACAGCTAGCTTTTCGTAGCTTTCCGCCCGTTCGCTTGCTTATGCCCGCCTTCTACTAGTTGCTTGTACGGTTTGCATTTTGTGCCACTCACCTATCGCGTGTGATATTATATTTTGGCTTTTCGGGAGTTTTCGCCACAAAATCGCAAAACCCATATTGGATTTGTTTGATGTTTTCCGTTTTATATATAAAATTATTGTTTTATTTTCGGGCTTTCTTCAATTCGCGCCTAAATAAATACTTAGGCACATAACGAGCAGAGAAAATAAATAAATAGCAACAGCGGGCGAGCAACTTAGATTCAGCGGTGAATAAAGAAGAAAAGCAATATGAAAATGAGTTTCCTGCAAGGCTCGTAGTTGTTGTTGCTTAAACATTGCAATTTTGCATATTGTATGTAGTTGGAAATTCAATGCGCCCTGTGATTGTCTAATGCCGAATGTTGTTGTGAACAAATTAAATATATTTGGGTAAAATTTATAAATTTGTTGGATGCATTAAATTCCCATTTTGTGCAAAATTAAAATAGTGTTGAAGTAACGCGAAAGTTTTTAGAGATTTTAAAGAATTTTCAGTCGTAGAAAGATGGGACCCTAGAATCGCAGAAACTGCAAAAGGGATATTGTGCTTGAAGGTATGTAGGTATAAATTAGAGTTTTACACGGATAATCGCAATAGTTAGTTGGTTACATGGCCTTAAAATGTGGCCATTTTCAAAGTACATTTTAATTAACACAGATAATATCACATTTGAATCAGACCCATCTAAATGGGTAATCTCCAAAAGCAAAAACTCCATATCTGCATATATTTTAGGATACAGTAGATAATACTTAAAATAAGTGATTTTTAAATCAACTCAAAAACAGTCGCCTTAAGACAAAAGTTCGCCTTTCAAAAAATATAGCTCAATTTAGAAGCATACACATACCAAAAAACTATCAGTAGAATACTGGCAGTAAATTATGTATATAAGAAAAAAGCAAGAGCAATGGTAAATCATGAGAGATTGGTAATACGGTTTTACACGACACGATTTTAAAGGCAGGATTTTTTATTTGAAAGTAGATAACCCTGGTGTGAGCGGCCTTTCAACTAATCGCTTCCAATAAAGTTAGAGGGGACAGCCCACTTTTGATTCAACTACTTAATCGCCTCTAAAATTGCCTGGAAAATCGCTTTATGTGAACACCGTTTAAGGAGAATAGTGATTGCTATTGTAGTAAGGGGAAATCGTAAGATTTGTTTTCAGTAATTTGGAGTTAATGGGTATTTTTGAGTATGTATTTAGGTAATTTGTCCATTAGGTAAATTAAGCGCTATCATAAAGCCGTTAAAATTAATGCTTTTAACAGAAAGTTTAGTGTAAGTACATGAAATGTTCTTCACGGAAAAACGACAAAAACGGAATTTTAGAAATAGCACATTGGGGCAGAGTATGCTTAATTTTTTTTTATGTAAAGTCATTCGTAACAACCAAGAATATAATTTTTTAACTTAGGGTATTCTTCATATTGTATTTAATTGTGGATATAATTTAGCAAAACTCAAATAAAAGTCACGTGCAATTCACCGAGGTATAGGTACAACTGTTAATACTGAGTCAACATTAACATCCAGATTGCGATCAATATTGAGAAAATCTAGGCCATTGTGTGCTCGTTCCCTGCCCATGCATACACATTAGCTTGCGCCTTAGTCGTATGGAGAAAATTTTTTGTTAAGTTACAAAGCAAGACTCCGCTAGTAATGTTCCTTTCGTCATAAAAACGTGCGCTGCGAAAAATGTTTAAAATCGGACAGCGGAAAACGTGCCTCGAAAGGCCCCGAAGTTCAGCATTTTCATGCAATTTTTCACAAAGTGGTCAAAATTGCCTATAATTCAGTGGGACATTTAATATATTTTGATGGCACTTGATGTAGTTTTGCCCCCCGATGCCAAATATGGCTAACCTAGTTTTAAACCTCCCCAAACTTGGATCCACAGTCTCGCCCCTAAATTTCATACCGGAAAATTCCGCTGTCTTGGATTTTAGGTTTTTTGGGTTTTTGGGATTTGCAAGCTTATTTTGCATTTTTCGTAAAAACGGCTGTATACAAATTTGTGAAGAATTAAATTTCTCATATTTTTTATATACAAACTAAAAAAAAATAATTTTTTATTGTAAATAATTACCAAAACATGCGAAAAAGTTTTTCATTGTCACGGTTCTCGCCATTTTTCAACAATTTCTGATAAAAATGCGTAGCATATTCAAATGACAAAGTTATAGGGAACTTTTCTCGTTAGTGTTGGATTCTCCGGTGGTACAAGACTTGTAAAACAAAATCTAATTTACGGTTAGGNCAAATGACAAAGTTATAGGGAACTTTTCTCGTTAGTGTTGGATTCTCCGGGGGGACATAGCTCCATCAAGTTTGTTTAAAATATATTAAATTTCCTTNTTAGATGCCATATTTGAGACGCCATTTTGAATTTTTCAAAAGGCCTCACGACTTTTTCCCAAAAAAACCTCAATTACTTTAAAAGATGGGGAGGTTTAAAAATACTGTAGCTATATTTGACATCGGGGGACATAGCTCCATCAAGTTTGTTTAAAATATATTAAATTTCCTTCTGACTTATATATTATGGCAATATATTGACCGCTTTGTGAAAAATTCCATGAATTTGCTGAACTTTAAGGCCTTTGGGCACGTCTTTCCGTTATCCGATTTTAAAAATGTTTTGCAGGTCACGATTTTATGTCCAAATGAACCTCCCTGGCGGAGTCTTGCTTTGTAGGACAAAGTTGCAAAATAAGACGCAGGCTACTGCACATGCATGATGCTATTCAGCGAATTAGTTTGCAAAACTATAACTAAATAGCGAAGGGTGTTATAGACCATATAAGGAAAAATTTCTGGTGAAAAAAGCGGAAATCTGAATTATCGTTAATTTTTTAATGGATAACACAGCCCAACAGTAATATAAACAAATTTGGTACGGCAAATGTTATAGCTGCTTTTGATAGATTTTTTTGGGCTGATTAGGAATCCGTAAACATAAAGTTCCCATCAGTACCAGATTTTGAAAAGCAGTTCTAGCGAAGAAACAAAATATGATAGAACATTCCTGGCTTAAATGAAACCTAGATCTTTCGACTACTATCTCTGAAAAGAGGTCTTAAATATTTGAGATCTTAAAACATTTTTTACGATTATTATCTTAAAATAAATGATGGTAAGTTTTTATGCATATTTCCCTCCAAAGGGGGGTAAACCCAATATATTTTTATTTAATTTTTCTTTATACGTAAAAAATACGAAGCCCCATAACGACGAAAATAATTAAGTTCGTTTAAAAATTATAAGTTTGTATTCAAAAACAAATGAAATATTAAAAAAGAGTAAAATTGTTCCAAGAAATTATTATTCAGATATTGTCTGTAGCCATAATAAAACGACTCATTCAGGTAATAAGAAAACGAATCGCCTAGACGAGTTTCCTTCGGCGGACGTTTTAGAGCGACTGGTAATAAGAAATCGATACGATGCACAGTGCTGTATGAGCGGGCAAAAATCAAAAAAATTGTTGTCACGTATGTCAACGTGTTTGGTATCGTTGGAAAGGAAATTTATCCTAGATTAAGGATCTGGACTTAGTTTTTGTTTTTATCTCATAAGGTTCTCACAAAAACCTCTTAAAGTTGTGTGTTTTTTATATATTTTTTCTTTTATGAAAATGCCTTTAGCTGGAGTCTTTAAAAAAAAAATTGCTAAAAATACAATTTATCATACTTTATCTTAAGACACAATTTTTCTAATTAGAAAATCTGTAAGGAAACCACTCTATAGAGCTTTTTAAAAAATATTGAGTTTCCTGGCTGGAATGGCCTATTTGCTACACCCTAAAATTTGTTGCAGAAAATTTAAAAAATTCCTAAGTTTACAAAGGGATAAAAAAAAAATATGTAAAAGTATGTTTTTTTTATTCTTTTATTTGAAAGAAGGGCAATTTTTCTTTGAAATAAAAAAAAAAGTCTGCAGACTCATTGCGCTTTTCGAAGAAAATCGTTTTTTTTAAGGTTATAAAATAAACTTTTGCAAAAAAAAAATTTCACTGATTACAGTTACCACAGTATTTTCCATTACTTAAATGCCAAAACATTCTTTAAAAATAGTAAAGTTTATTACTGTAGACACACGCGGTAGTGTTCTGTGCTGTGTAGTGAAGCGTAAAATAGTGAAAAAACTAATATTAATATGAATTCAATTATAAAAAACTCAATTTTAGCTGATATCTGGATTTCTACTCGTCCATCAGATAGAGTGTCTGCATTATCTGCATTTTTTGAAGACAAATTAATACACGCTAAATGCGACAAAGCACTTTTGAATCAAAAAATAAAACTTTTTAATAGTGAGATGAAAAATAAGTGGAATTATAGTGGCCGCAAAAGAAGCGCTTTTGAAAAAACATATTCTAAATGGCTAAATTGGACATTCCTTTCCCTTCCGGATTCCAATGGAAATAAGGATAAATGTGCTGAACGGGGAAGACCTTCTAAAGAAGAATTTTGCGAAGCTTCACGGAGAACAAAAAATCGAAGGGTAGAGCATTTGTTGAAAAACTATTCCATCGAAGAGCTCGAGTATGCTCTGAAAAAAATGAAAAAAGCAAGCAAAGTTGAATGTTTTGAAAGTAGTACCGAAGGTTTGCCCATATCTGATTCACTCGCACTATACATAGATCTGAACTTATCAGATCGTAAATATAATAGTTTACGTGCAAAAATAAACCGGTTGCATAAAGATTGTATACCGAGCTTAAACGCATTGCAAACAAAAAAACAAACTTTGCTGCCAACGATTAAATCGACTGAATATTCAGCCGAAGTTGATCTGAAATCATTATTGCTGAAAACAACGCAAAGTATTTTAGAACTAAGCCCAGATAATGGTGACATAACCAAAGCTTCTTTGGTTTGTAAGTGGGGCATGGATGGAAGTTCGGGGCATAGCCGCTATAAGCAAAATTTTGGTGACGACAAATTAACGGATGAGTTTATGTTCATCATTGCGCTAGTCCCTCTGAGGTAACAAAAAATTATCTAATATGTCTTCCAAAAACATTCAATAGCCTTTAAAAATAAATTCGAGTTTAGATCAGTAAATGGCATTTTAATTTACATTGACAACTTTTTACAGTATTATTTTGCAAAAGGCTGGTCTGAATTAATTAATTTACTCGATTAGCTATTTTGCGATATGACGGTCTTATATCTTTTCGACAAGCCATATAAGTTATTAAAAAATAAATATTTTTTCCAGGTTAATTGATTTGTCATCCAACAATAAACGGCGTTAGATAAAACAAATAATTTTTGATTCAGTATTTTGCAACAACTCTTGTTCGTGCGAAGTAACTAATAAAAAGGAAAACAAAATTATATTTGTCTTTTGAGTATTTAATGTCGTCTTGAATGAATCAAATTTTTTAAGCGTGTGACATCCACACCAAAAGATATAATCAATTTAAAAAAACATTTTGTAGTCAAAAAGGACCAAAATGAAAGTAGCTGCCATTCCTAGAGGGTTTGCGTAAGAGAGATATAGGGAATCTTATTTGCCATGAATTAAGCCATAGAATGAAGCCTTGAAGTCTTTAATATTATTAGGAAAACGCCCTGTATAAATAATAAAATAACTACTCAGTATTGGAACTACTTCTGAATATCAAATTTTGCAGTTTCAATCTCAGTTTCCATGAAAAATTTTTGAAATCTCCGTACTCTAATCCACCAAGAAACGAATTTTTACTCAAATCCGTCCATTATTCTATTTTTGCCCACTTTTTATATGGAGACACAGCACTGTGCGATGGCGATATTACCGGCAATAAATTTGTTGCTGAGGGTGACAAGTTTTCTTATTGCCGGCAACAAAAATTGTATATTGGGTGGTGCATATTAACAGAACATGGTCGATTTTTCAGCTTATAAGTTATACGATCAAACTATAAATTTAAAAAAATTTGCGGAGCATGCTGAAACCAAAGTAACAATTTCTGTTCCAACTTCTGTCTAACAGCTCATTTGGTCTTAAGCCTGACTAGTGGACTGGCAACGTTACAAACGTATATATGCAGTCAATACTGTTTTGCTTCAAAAACAAACCGGATATTTATATCCATGCATCCTCTGGGTAGTGACGGAACACTAGTTTGGGAGCGAGCTAAAGTGGGAGGGCGTAACACCCCGCGTGCGCTGGGCTTGGGTCCCGCCACGTTAAAACCCTGCCCAATGAAAAAAAAACACATGCGTCGGATGATACCCCCTTTTTTTGATGACGATCACAGCAAACATAAGAAGGACTATGATTTGAGCGTACGCACCTGGAATATCCGGACCCTTAATCGGGGAGGTGCCTCTGCCCGACTGGTTGATATCCTAGGAAAAATAAAGGCTGACGTCACCGCCATCCATGAAATGCGATGCACAAGGCAAGGAAGGTAAGCGTGGAGCCTTGCAACGTCTACTACAGTTGCCACGTAAAGGAGCGCAAGTCGGTGTTGGATTTGTGGTGGGAGAGATGCCGGCGTTCACTCTAGTGGACGAACGTCTAGCCACAATCCGCATCAAAGCGAGATTCTTCAACATCTTGCTCATATGTGCCAATGCTCCTATGGAAGAGAACGACGAGGCATCCATGGATCTCTTAGCTCAGAGCGTACATATTAGCGCTGCCCCGACACGTATAAGAATCGTGCTTAGCGATTTAAATGCCAAGGTAGACAGCGAAGGGATCCTTGGCGCCGGTGTCGGGAAATTCAGCCTCCACATAGAAACGGCGGGCTGAGCCTGATCGACTTCGCCAGGGCCTGAAACTTGGCAGTATGTAGTACTGGATTCTAGCAAAAAAAGATCAATCAAGCTACATGGGTGTCTACAGATCGAAAAACGGGAAACCAAATCGAGCATGTTGTGATAGACGGAAGGCATGCTTCCAGTATTTTAGATGTACATACGTACACTCCGAAGGATAAACATCGACTCGCATCACTATATTGATGCAGGCAATATATGACCCCACCTCGGTTCAGCAAAAAAGAGCCGCCAACAATGCAAGGAAAGTTCAACGTCGAAAAGCTGCAAACAAAACAGACGGCCAATGGATTCACCGCTCGACTCTCACACCTACTGTGAGAGAGCCCTCTTCAACAAACCGACATACGCGAGCAGTGGAACCACATTTCCCGCTCGTTACTGGTACGATCAGGAGTGTCAAGAAGCTGCAGAGTAAAATGCTGGCCGACAGAAAAAACACTCGAAATTTTTAGCAGATAGTTGAGCGACTAACGGAAGGTTTCAAGACTCCTGTAGGAACAACCATGGCGACCTTGTGACCGATGTCCAGAACGTACTCAAATTATGGAGGGAACACTTTTCGACCCTTTGGAATGGCAGAAGCACTGAAAGAAGACGAACCCGAGTCCCCACTCGATGACGATGGAGTCGGTATCCCAGCGCCTGACTATGACGAGGTACGAATAGCGATTATGCGGATGAAAGGTAACAAAGCTGCTTGAGCTAATCAACTACGATGGCAGGGAGCTAATAAGGTGCATGCCCAACGACTGGAATTTAAGTGCGCTCTGACCAATCCACAAGAAGGGCGACCCCGCCATGCGTGCCAACTACCGCGGGATCAGCCTTCTAAGCATAGGTTACAAGGTCTTATCGAGCGTATTGGGTGAAAAACTGAAGCTCACCGTCAATGAACTGATTGGGCCTTATCAGTGTGGCTTTAGACCTGGCAAATCCACTACAGAGCAGGTATTCACAATACGCCAAATCTTGGAAAAGACCCGCGAGAAAAGGATCGACACTCACCACCTATTTGTCGACTTTAAAGTCGATTTTGACAGCACTAAAAGGAGTTGCCTATACGCCGCTATGTCTGAATTTGGCATCCCCTCAAAACTCATACGGCAGTGTAAAATGACGTCGAGCAATAACACCAGCTCCGTCAGAATTGGGAAAGACCTCTCCGAGCCGTTCGCCACCAAACGGGGTTTCAGACAGGGCGACTCCCTTTTATGTGCGACTCCCTTTTATGTGACTTCTTTCATCTGATGTTGTAGAAGATAATAAGAGCTGCAGAACTGAACCGCTCAGGAACAATTTACTGGTGGTAAACGAGGACAAGACGAAGTATCTCCTGTCATCAAACAAACAGTCAGCACATTCGCGCCTTGGCACCCACGTCACTGTTGACAGTTATAATTTCGAGAAAATAGAGAATTTCGTTTGCTTAGGAACAGTGGCGTAGCCAGGATTTGGCATCGATAACTTAAAGTTGTGATACACAACGGCTAGAGGCGTCGCACTATAGGCAAAACACGACTTTTTTTTCAAAATCGTAGATCTCTTCTTAGAAAAGATTATCTCTTATAGGAAAACTATAGGGCAGTTACAACAACAATAACTTAACCCTCAAAATACCGTTCAAAACTTAACGTTTTTTCAATTTTGGATTTTGGCTCCCATTCCACTAGAAAACACTACATTTAATACACCATTAGCACTGTTTCTGAAAGACTTCTCTTTATTTTATCTTAAGACTCGATTCTTGGGACATTGGATGCTATACCCGAGTGGCCAGATTGGAAAAAGAAAAGCTACCTTTAAACTCTAATAACTCGTAAACTATCAGCTTTCACAAAAAAATTTTTATAACAAAAATGGTTATACTGGTCGATATCTTTACGAAAGTGCATCATTTAACCCTTTAGTGCAGAGTCTGTCATATATGAACGCTTTTTAACCCTTTCAAGGCAGAGGCAAAATGGTTCATGAATTCATTATTTAAATTTAAAAAATTAAATTAATACACCATTTTAATTAATTAGTGTGGAGTCCAATTTTGTTTTGTAGAAGTTTCGTTAGTATACACTTCAGTTTTTACACATTGAATAAATCTGCATATTTATATATTTACGCGTATCTATTTACATTTATTTATGTACAAGTCTACAAAATCTTATCACTTATAAAGNTAATCTTCGCTGCTTAACACGCATTTTTTCAATTACTTCTTGTGTTGTAATCGGCACATCATTATGTACCGCTAACATCTTTAAACCATTCAGCCGCTCCTTAATTGTATAAAAAGAAGGGACAAATAAGATGGTAGCATATTCAAAAATTGAGTAGTCCACTTGCAAAGTGCGCTTTGTAATTTTTTTTTAGATTTTTAGTTTTTCGTGGGTTTCATGTCCACTAATAGCAGAGTGAAAAGTTTTCTATATTCTGAAAAATAAATAGCATGAAATGTTAACTACTCTTGCAAAAGTCGGTATAATACTTATTTATACACTTTCAAATGTTTCCTCTTCGTATGAACTGCAAGAAAACGTGGTAGTTTCGGTGCCTAGTGGANTAAATCAGAAGAATAAAATAGTATTGTGTTATTAATTCAAAAGTAAATAATTGTAGTTCAATGACGAAGGCGGGGGGATCAATCCCCCCCCTGGCTATGCCACTGCTTAGGAACTAGTATTAACACCGATAATAATGTCAGCATGGAAATCCCAACGCAGAATCACTCTTGCCAACAACTTTGGAATGAGTAGGTAATTCATGAGTAAATTCCTCTCCCGACGTACGAAAACCACACTCTATAAGTCATCATGTCCGTGCTGGTATATGGCCCAGAAGCATGGACAATGCCAACATCCGATGAGGTAGCTCCTGGAGTATTAGAAAGAAAAATTTTGCGGAAGATTTACGGGCCTTAACGCGTTGGCGACGGCGAGTAGCGTAGCCGATGAAACGATGAACTGTATGAGCTTTACAACGACATGGAAATAGTGTAGCGAATTAAAATACAGCGGCTCCACCGCCTTTACCATGTCGTTCGAACGGACACCGACGCTCCANTCAAAACTTGCAATATTAAATTTTTAAATATAAAATTTGCAAATCTACTGTACTGCAATTTTATTTTTTAATGATATTAGANGGAGTATTAGAAAGAAAAATTTTGCGGAAGATTTACGGGCCTTAACGCGTTGGCGACGGCGAGTAGCGTAGCCGATGAAACGATGAACTGTATGAGCTTTACAACGACATGGAAATAGTGTAGCGAATTAAAATACAGCGGCTCCACCGCCTTTACCATGTCGTTCGAACGGACACCGACGCTCCAGCTCTGAAAGTTTTGTGACTTTGTTGAACTCGGCCAAAGAAGAAGAGAAAAGATCTATAACTTTATTAGTCACACAGTGTTATAATCCCGACGAAATCCTTGACGGTGGTACCGGAAGGGGAACGGTACATGACGGTAGGAAGTTTAGTTTGGGTTAAAGTCTCACACTGACGGGGTTAGGCTTTCGATGCTTCCTCCTCGTAAAATAAACATGCACAGTAAAAAGTTAACTATCTAAATCGACGACTAGTTTTATATCAACTTTTGTGAACTTCTGCTTATGTGGTTTTGGACAACATATTAACCTCTATTGGTTACAATAATTTTAAGCCATAATAAACAATTTTTTAGTAAGTTATTGGTTTTGAAATTTTTTTTTTTGCATAGGCGCCTCCCCTGACTGAACAAAAGCAACATCGAAACTGGGGCGTTGAACATTACTACAGAATCCCATACCATATTCCACTTATCGATATGAACATAACTCATCGTGGGAGTCGTTTTATTAGAAAGAAATCTATGTTTGAAAACTTCAGTGCTTTGTTCCCGAAAGATGAGTAAAACTTCGATAAATGCAAGAAACTTTATTAATTTTATGAAAGCGTTCTCAGGTTTTCCGAAAATAAGAATGCTTCGGAAGTCAAAATGTTGAGAATATGAGCGGATGGTCAGAATTTCAAACACGTTTTTATGCAATTTACGTGGGCGTAATTTTGATATTCGACTACAGTATATTTGTGCGATATTTCTTATTAATCTGGGTCTTTTTAGATGAAATCATGCTTTCGAAGTGCGATTGGTGTGAATGGTCCTTGACCATTGAATATTTATTCTGATATATGTACCTCTTTCTGAAGAGTGTTTAAAAAACATGGAAGATTATATGTAGATAAATAGCTTATGGAAATATTTGTATCTCCCCCGTAAATCTGCCGGTGATATGTACATATAAGTTTTGCACACAATTTTTACATCGATGGTAGCGACAACATGTCAAATCATTTATACCTAAATATGTACATACATATGTACATACGAATGTATATATAAGTGTAATACATACATAAGTGTAATACATACATATACGTGTGTATATTGTTGTTAACTCATTTTACAAATATGTAGCTTCATATCGCAAATTCTTTACTTGAATATTCTTTATTTTTGTCTTTTGCAGGATCTCTACTTAGCGTTGAGCATTAAAACTAAAGCAACAGCTAGAACCTCGAAAGCCACAAACTTCCAAGGCGTTACAACAACCGGTTTAAAACTCTTGGGAAATACTGCTGCGGTATGTAAACTTAGGTTGTATGTTCATTTATAAATTTTAACTGCGCTTAGGTGAAGGAAATTAAAAAAATCAATCCGTTTAGGTATCTTTTAGAATTTCACCAAAAATACCGAATAGTGCAAAGAGCACTACAGAAATTAAGTCATATAAACACCCAGACGAATTAAGACGCGACCACCATGACTGAGACAGGCGCAGTACACGCGAATGTGAAGAAGAAGAGCTCCAAGATAGTTGAAAATCAAAAACTGACGACCTACAGCTTACAGTTGCTGTTCATAGATGGGGTCGAGAATTAGTGTGTTAATGTGGATGTGTTTTTTGGCTTTGGCCATAAAAACAATTTTCCAACCGTTTCGAATTGTGCACAATCAAGAGTCGGGTAGATGATTACTGGAATATGGAAAAATAATAAAAATCCAGACAAAACAGAATACAAACAAAATGCCGAAATGGCAGTCAAAAATATGTGCATAATATTAACCCGATTGCAATGATGTATGGAGAAGTTTAAATCTGCCACAAACACTATTTTTTTGGGTTTTAAACAGCTGTGACTTTAATTTAATTTACACTCTAATTAATACTAGGTGGTTCTAAATAAAATTGAAACTGGGCTCGCTTTTGAGGTGGCGGTATAAACTGTATTTTGCGGCAATATTAGCCTTTGCTCTTTCGGCACCATTTCGATTTTATGACCTCAAACAATTCTCATCACTTCTTTTCCATGCACATATGATTTGTAAGTTTGTTTGTTTGTATGTACATATGTATCTTTATATGTATAAAATAATACTTTTATGTACACTACAGGCGACACAGTACACAAAGGCACAAGTGTCGCTTAGGGAAAATTGTATTAGTATTAAGCGCCAAATTGTTATTTCTTCTATTGGCGCTGGTCGTTAGCTGGCCTGTGGTGTAAAACGTACACATATTTATGTACCATGTACTTAAGTATGTATGAAAATAGTAAGTGCATACAGCAAGCGCCAGGATGGAGTATTAAAACTGGCCATAAATAAAATGAAGTACTTCGACTACATGATTTCCCTGTTAAGAGCGCAAAATAACAAAAAGGAAAGAAAAATGAAAGTAAGGGCGGAAGCTTAGGGGTACTGATGAATCTAGATATGCAATAAGTTTAAGAATACCTTGATGATCTTTGTAGATGCATGCATGTATGTATGTATGTATGTATGTATGTATTAGGATTGTTAATCCCGGGATCCCGGATTCCCGGACTTTTTAAGGTCTCGAATATCCCGGAATTCTTGGGATTTGTAATTTGCACTGATGGAAATAATAGAAACTCCTTTTTTTACCAGAACTGGCTATATATCTTTTTATACCCGAGCGCACTTGTGCACAAGGGTATATTAATTTTGTTCACATAACGGTTGTTTGTAACAGCCAAAACGAATCGAGATAGATATAGACAAATGTATACATAAATGATCAGGATGAAAAAAGAAATCGATTAAGCCATGTCTGTCTGTCCGTCTGTCCGTCCGTCCGTGTACACGATAACTCGAGCAAAAATTGAGATATCTCAACGAAATTTTGTACGTAGGTTTCCCTTAATCCAAGGTAGGTTGGTATTGAAA
>NW_016157863.1:73008-99963 GCF_001687245.7 Rhagoletis zephyria
ACCAAAATTGCATTTTTAGTTTTTCACTCTGACGTCAGTAATTCAAAAATGATTTAAAAAATGCAGAGAAATATGCTTAGAGAAGAGGAACACTGTAGAATTTAAACAGATTCAAGTTTCTGGCAGTGATCGGACTTCTACCACATTGTGGTATATCTGCCCCTATTTTGAGCATCTACCACATCTACCACACAAGGTCTGAAATCTACTACATATTCGCGTACCTAGTTTTATTTTTGCTCTACATAATTTTCTTAATTTTAAGAGCAAAAATTGTCCAACACTAAAGACTACATATATGGTAACAAGAATGATATAATACAAGATTCCGAATTCACGGCGGCCATGAAATTTGTCAATTAAAAGTAAACAGAGCCGAATGGGAGGGTAAAATAAACTGTAAAATAGTAAATTTTCTCAATAATAAATTTTTCGACGGGAAACGTGGTTTCATTATGTTAAATTTTAAAATATATGATTTGTAAAAAGAAAGAAGAAGCAATTTCTTCGATTCAAGTTGTTGAAAAGAAATGAATATATAAATCCCGGGATCCCGGGATTGTGACAACGCCATCTCGAAAGTCCCGGGATCGCAAAAAGCTGAAAAATTAACATTCCTAGTATATATGTATGTATATCTCGCGAACATGAGAAGCCGTGGGAGAGCCATGTGTCCAATTTGCGTACCGTCAAGTTTTGAGGTGGCATTGACGCGCGGCTGTGAGCAATTGTGGTAAATCGGAAGTTAAAGGAGGTAATAAAATTCTGTAATAAAAATCTATGAATGACACATTAAATCAATTGCCAAAAAATCTTAAATAAAGTGACTCTCGTTTGCGATATCTACAAATACTGGTAAATTTATATACGTACATACATATGTGCATATGTATTTTTTTATTCATATATAAACATACACAAAGTGAGTATTTATTTACCTATAAACTTTAGAGTTTGTGATTAAAAAGAGTTCAGCTTTAGTACAATAAATTAAAAGAAATGCCATAAGAATTTTTCTAGAAATACACGTATAAATAAAGTAACATTAACTAAGTCGAAGGACACATCAATAGGCGTTTATATTTTAATCTGGATAGCCAATTTTTTGTAAAACACTTGTCACAGCACTATGGGAAATTTGTAACTTTTTTGGCAAAAAATTATTGTGGTTAAATCAGTAGATGATTAACAAAACAAAAGTATTTTTTATTAATTGTCATATAAACAAAACAAAATATCCTAACCCTTGACGACCGATGGGAAATGGAGAAATCTTTGTGGTAAAAAAATTTTAAAGAGAGAAGCATATATTGGTAGTATCAATCTTATCTATTTACAATTAACCCAGATACGCCCAAACGCCTTCCAGAAGGATTTGAAACATCGTTCGTTAAATTCAATTTTTAAACTTGTGGTAACTGCTAACAAAGTAGGCTGTGCATTTTGTAGGTACAGCTAGAACCAAATATCATTGCTTCATGCTTATTTTTGTACGTTTCCATTTAGTCAGTGAACGTTGTCCAAGTAAATTGTGCTTATATTTGTGATGGCTGAATTGATAGACCTCGTTGTTGATGGGTAAGTCTTATTCTTTTCTATAATAAATTCTGGATATAAGGCTGTGATTTTACTCTAAAAATATGTCCAATATAATAATTTATTCGATCACTAGCCATTTGATGTGAATGATTTGTCCGCTGTAGTCTCACAAATACTTACATCCTTCCAGAAGGATTGCGGGTTAATCCAACTACTTTTAAAAACATTTTTTTGCAGAAGGAAGATTACACTAAATGAGTTGTTAGACATCATTGAAACCGCAGACGACGATGACATTCCTGATAATGGATTAGATGTTGCAGTTTTACCCCCAATTAATTGTAATGATGATGTCACTGATGAAGATTCTGGTGAGGAAGACAATCCTACGATCAACAATTTACATGGCAGTCAACTTTGCGCGGAAGCCGTTCTCCTCAACAAAAAGAATGATCAATGTGTTGTTGAAGATGTCGATGAAACCGATCTACCAGAAGAAGTTGCCTCTACGGTGAATATTGAAGGAGGAGGGCGTAAAAGAACTATCTCAGCATCAGCAAATTGTCCGCCCCCCAAAAGTAAGAAAACTATTCGTTGTTATAACTGGGTAAAAAGTGAAGTGCTGACTTCAGCTAGTACAGGCTGGCCATCAATGGTAACATGCATTCCGGAAAAAGGCAAAACTCCTTTGGACTACTTTCGTTATTTTATTGACGAGGAAGTTGTTAAACTTTTTGTTGAAAACACCAATTTATATGCAGAAAAACATAACAGAGAGGGCAATTGTACAGAAAATGAAATTCTAACTTTCACTGCGATATATATAAAAAATATTAATATTTTTATATTATATGTAAATTACCACAAAAAAATTAAATCGTAATAACAATGTATCTATGTATTTCCTTTGTTTCTAAAAAGGTATGAATAAAGCAACTAGCATATTGAATTTATTTCTTTTACTAAAGAAAAAATGTTATAAAAAGTTATTGTGGTATTATCCCAAACGCCTTCCAGAAGGATGGGGTGTTGTGACCCGGGGGTGGGGGTAAAATCTTAACAAATATAATTTCCCAGTTATTTGAAGGCTACTTAAGCAACATTACACCATACACTTAAAAAAATCCAAAAATAATAATTCGGGTTTATCTGGGTTAAAGCCTCATAAATCACAACTCATTATTTGGAAAAATAACAAGAACAAGACCGTACATGTTTTTATGCCTACATAAAGTTGAAAATACAGAAATAACGCGGTCAAAGGTTCGCATTAAATAAGAGCTAAAGGTTAAATTTAATATGGTTATTATAGAACTCAAGACTATTCAATTTCTCCTTTATTTCCAATATTTTGGTTAATTTCTTAATTTGGAAGCGTGTCTACAAGGGTCAAAATATATTTTAGAAAAACACTTTCTTAAGCAGTAACGTAATTCCATTACCTACACTGAGGGAAATGATGCATAGTAAAAATGAATACTTTATATTTGATTATCGTTTAAAAATGTTCGTATTTAAAAATAATATTTTCATACAAAATTTATCACGCACGTTTTTTATTGTTCACATCTGAGTGTACATACGCACCCCAAGCATGCAGAGCGCCGCTCTGAGAGTGCACTCTCCATGCACCATGGCACGCACCCACGATTGAGAGAATACAAAGGTTGCGCCGATCTCGGACCGCTATTCCTCTCTTAATGAATTTGACAGAATCGTTGTTTGCATGACGTCACACTTGTGCAACTTGTTTACGTTTCCCTTGCAACATTTTTTCTTCTTCTTCCATTCTTGCTCACGTTTTGGCATTTCTCTCTCGCAATTGCACCAGGGTGACGTCACTCAAAAGTTATTCTCCAAAATCCTCTCTGATCGGCGCAATCTTGTATTCTATCATTCTTGGCACGCACCATGGTGACAACACACACATTCACACATACATAGTACATACATGTTTATCCGTGCTGTGGTGTTGATGGATATTCAACATTTGAAAGCGGATTTATATGCCTGCGTGTAGCTGAGTGCGCAAGGATGCTTGCCACAAGTTGCTGATATCCGGAGATGGCCGGGTTCGAATCCCACATGCAAATATTTATTTTTTTTTTTAGTTTTGTCTGATTATTCACTTCACGGATGCTTTTTCAGTACGAACGCGGTCATTTTAATATGCGCGGAATTGAATTGAATATTTACCAATATACAGTACTTTCGTTGACGTTTATAGTAAGATCAATTACGTTTCTATTTGATTTTAATATTTTTTTTCCTCAGTGTACAAAACAAAAAACGGATTGCATCACAAGCGAAACTGGACTTTTGGTCAGATATTTGGCCCATTGCCCCATGGGTCACAGGAAAAAATGATAATTTCAGGTTGTTTGACATGTAAACGGTAGAGTCAGGTTTTCACTATATGAAAATAACCAAATTTGTCGACATATTTTAGCACAAATTTATCTCGTTTATCCGTATCATATTATGGGCAAAAAAACACCCAGATAGCCAATTCGTGAGCGCCTGTACACGACTAAAGACTTATACTGATCGAAATCAGCCGATAATACGCTTTTTAAGCCCATTTGACAATGTGTTTTCCTTTTTTCGACGGCAAATACTATTGAATTTTACATAGTGAAAACAAGCCTTTAGACCACAGCTGGGCAGCGTCTGCCTGACTGGCGACTGCGCTTCGAATTCGCGTATACATACCCTGCAGGGAAAGCTACTAGTTGTGAACTAGAATTCTACCGGTTTGCGTTTCAGCCGAACTAGTTCACGTTCTATCCTTTTTCAATGTTAGCGACTGGTATTTTTAACATTGCGATGTCCTACGAGATGTCAATTGTCAGGCTATGCATCAGCATCTACTAGTATAAATACTAGTAGCATCATACCAGTTGATGAGATAGTCTGCCAATTCATGCCCCGTGAAAAGCATAAGTGTGCCTTTTTGCTCGCGACGCTCCAGCAGTCACAATGGCCGACAGAGCAGAGCACTCGCATGGTTAGCCTGAGGTCCCAGGTTCAAATCCTGGCGCAGGGAAACTTTTTTTATTTTCTATTTTTTATTTTATTTTTATTTTTTATAAATTTATTTTTTTGTTTATGCTGTTTATTGTAATTTTTTAATTTAATAAAAAAAATATTTTTGTTTAATTTCTTTGTTTTTATATTTCTTCCTAAATGTTTTTTTGCAACGCAATTAGATTTTCAAATTTGTTATTTATTTATAAATTGAATAAATTATTTTTACTTACATTTATTTAACTTTAAAAATCTGAACCACCTCCAAGCGGCCTCCAACCTGCGATTTCAGAACCAGAACCAGTATTCTTCACGTGACGCCACAGCCGAGATTTGTAAGAAAAGCAATTAATTGCGTTTTATTTTTGGCTTTGGCAATTCAAAGGCAGATGTCGCTGATCGCCTAAGTTCTTCGAAATTGTCGAACTGGTAGGCACATACTAGTTAATGAACTAGTATTTTTTCTGACTGGTTTGGCTTTTCACTGCAGGGTAAACGCTATACTTGAGAAGGCAGCGAAAGCTTCATTAAACTGCATGACTTCCCTGCAAAAATCACGACTATGCATGCATGTAAAGAGTACTCCCTAAGGGCCAACTAACCACAATTCATATAAAAAATATGGTCCAATTCACATTGCGATGTCCTAGGGCAGGACCATATACTCCAACTCTGCATTACATCAGAGTAGCACAACACTACTCCAACATATTAACAACGGCATTGTTGATATATTTTTTCATTTGTATACGCTTTTGTTCTTCTCTTCACAGATGGTTTTTCGCAATTAATAAAAACTAAAAAATAAATAAAAAATAAATAAACAAAAAATTACATGCTTCCTCTGACGANTTGATATATTTTTTCATTTGTATACGCTTTTGTTCTTCTCTTCACAGATGCTTTTTCGCAATTAATAAAAACCAAAAAATAAATAAAAAATAAATAAACAAAAAATTACATGCTTCCTCTGACGGNATATGGTCCAATTCACATTGCGATGTCCTAGGGCAGGACCATATACTCCAACTCTACATTACATCAGAGTAGCACAACACTACTCCAACATATTAACAACGGCATTGTTGATATATTTTTTCATTTGTATACGCTTTTGTTCTTCTCTTCACAGATGGTTTTTCGCAATTAATAAAAACTAAAAAATAAATAAAAAATAAATAAACAAAAAATTACATGCTTCCTCTGACGGCATTCGAACCCGAACTTGCTGGGAGCTAACAAATAACAGCGAGCACCTCTATACGTTCAGCTACAGCCATGTCAATGTGCTCAACTTAAATCACATTTCGTTAAAACACGAGCAGTGATCGGGTAACAATAAGCTGGTGCCAAGACACGAATTGGTCCGCTACAGCATGACAGACGAAGACGTTTGTAAGTTCTTCAATATACCACAAATAGACTACATGGTCCAACGCTGTTTGCACCTCTGCAATAATTCTTATATGGGTGTTTCCATCGGAAGGTCTACCGCGAAAAAAAATAAAAGTCATATACATACCTAACGTATCTATTGGCCAATTTGTCTCCTTTTTTAAATACATATATCGTCGTTTAAAGTACAAATCATCGTATCGTGATTCTGCAAAACCGCGTAACTGACATTTGCTGGCAAAAATTGGATTTGCTCACACAAGCTCATGGCTCAATGCTTATCCATTCGTCCTGAAATATACTAGCCAGAAATGCGACTGCTTTATAAATAAGGGAACCATTTTGAAAATTTGAAATTGAAATGCATTTGAGTGTTTTTACTCTCTAGAAAATAATTTATGCAACCTCACATATTTTTGCGAAAAATGGTTTTGCTATGGGCGCCAGAGACGAGATGTTTTGAAAACCGTCTTTATGATCCGATTTGGTTCGAATTTGCCATATGTATGTAGTTGAAACATAAGAAATCATAGATTTCTAAAACATTTACCCTGAATTGGCGCTGAAGTCAAAATATAACCTCGTTTAAAGTACAAAACTGTGTATCAAGATAGTGCAAATCCGCTATATGAGGTTGCAAATTAGTTTCTAGAAAGTAAAAACACTTATATTTCAAAAAAAAAGAGCCATCCACAATTCACGTAGTTTTGCGATTTTCTAAGAAAATAAAAAATTAACTCCCACTTTTGTCACATAATTTATTATTACTTCAATAAAGAAGGATAACATATGCACTCCATCTTTGGATGGTATGTATGTACGTAACATGTAAAGCTATTAATTTTTTTGGACGATATTGGTCAGGATACTAGGACAAGGTTATCAAATAAGTTGGTGGTATGTATGTAAATGTGTAAATTTTAACTTAGTTAAAGTCTTTAAGTTGGTGAAAATTGGGCTGTAAGATTCCGTCACATTTTACATATGTACATACATACTTTAATCTCTTTCTGATATTGGTTAAGATGCCGAAAGTGTTTGAAACTTTATTTTATAACTTCTGCATACATATATGTACATTTATAATGACGAAACTATTGTATAATTTTAAAACATGGTCTGCGATATTCATTTGCAATTTGGGAAAGGAATATCAAGCGTATCATCTTTATGAAATGCTTCCCACACCATTGCTGAGCCACGTTTTAAGTTTATTTTTGAAAATTTGAGGTGTTCTCTCCTCAAGCCATCCAATAACAATACATTTAAATTAGACTTATATTCATCACAACGGAATCTTAAAAGGTTTGACTTTGAATTAAGAGATATTAAGTTTCCCTAAAATAATAAAAATAAAATAAGTCAATAAAAATAAATAAAAAATAATCCTTGTACTTGCTTTTGTTAAAATGTTTGCATCTGGTGAGCCAAGAAATAGAATATATTTATTACAAAAACATGTTTAGGAATAAAATTGAATTGTTATTTTTTATAGAATCGACATCGGCATCGGTATCTGAAAAAAGTGTAATCGGACGGACTCTAGATATTAAGTATGCAATTGTTTTTTCATCGCCTTTGAAATAGACGTGGCAATTATCTCTGACTGCAATAAACAGTAGATACTGCAAAGTAAAATAAATCGAACAAAAATTTGCTTAACCCTGGGGCATACCCGAATACATTAATACTTCAGAATTAAATTTTTTTTATTCTTACGTTTTTCAAAGAAATATAAAAATTTGTAAATGGTAAACTATTGTTAGTTTAGATATAACTACGTAGTTTAATGCTTAGTTGGTTTGATATAACTTGCCTGATGCTAAATTAATATGCATGTAATGGCTCTTACCTATACATCATAAAAAAAAAATTTTAATAATAATTTTCGGCGAAGCCGAACATTAAATACCCCAGCACACGTACTATATATCGTTTTTTCACCTTTCTGGAAACTACCGTTACTTGGTAAACAAGGGTTGTTTTTCCTATTTCAAACATCTTCGATAATGTGCGCAGTTAAACTTAATGAAGTAATTTAAACGTGTTTCGTAGAAATCGGTAATGCGGTTACGCGGGTAAACTTACGAGGTAATATTTTTTCATTTTCCAAAAAAATCTTGTTTTTGTTAAGAGGTTGTTGTTAGTATCTACTTTGAGTAAATTACCGTCTTTAAAATTCGAAATTTTCGTATTCCTGAAATTTACCGTTATATGAAAAGTGGGCGAAATTTTAGTACATTTTAGAGAATTTCAACATCCTACTTTTGATTTCATTTTCCATGATTATCCTCTAGCTTGGTACAAATTAATGGAACGGTTATCGAGAAACACATATTTGGTCATAAAAAGGAGGTGCTATGCCCATGTTTTAAAATTGGCTCTAATTATATTTCTTGCTGACGAATTATTGAAAAACTAATGTTTACTTAATTTGCTTTACTATTCTCTGATCTATTGCAGATTTCGTATTTCTGTAAATCACCATTATTTGGATTGTTGGCTGGTTATTATCTGATTTAAAAACTTCAATATTTTGCTATGTCTAACCAAAGTAAAAAACTATGCCATGTTTGAGAGAAATTGGTGAAGCGGTTACCGAGATATACCCATGATACCATTGTATATAGTAATTTTGAGTGAACAAGTTTCAGTAGTTACTAAAATTGCATAATATAAGTATATTCGCAAATTACCGTTATATGGGAGGAAAGCGTGGTTATTGCCCAATTTCGCCAATTTGCAATACCAACTTACATTGGGTAATTGGAAAGCCTGAATACCAAATTTCGTTGAGATCCTTCAATTTTTACTCCAATAAGAAGACGGAATATACACTTGTGATCAATTGATAAAGTCAAGTGACATTTTGGCTATTTTTCTTTTGTTTATTTAATGCTTACTTTTTTTATAAAATTTTAGCACTTTACCTAACCAGCTCCAAATACCTAAATCCACATTTCAAACTTCGTACAAAAGTTATGAAAACTCAACCAACTTTAACATTTGCACCCAAAAATTTTAAACTTTTTATTTAGAATTTTTAGATTAATTTTGGGTATAGAGTTTTGTAGCTTATTAAATTTTATTAGGTTAACGTGCAAAATTCAGAACGCTATAAAATCGCGTGGATTTTTAATAATTTGTTTTTGCTGATGGTGCTAGGCATTTTCTCCAACACAAACGAAATTATCGGGCACATTTTATATGGAAGAAAATAAACACCATCGTCAGCCAAAAAAATTATTAAAAATCAACACGATTATCTAGTGTCTTCAAATTTGCACAACTAAAATTTAATGAGCTACAAAACTGCACACCCAAAATTTTTCTAAAAATTCTGAATAAAAAGTTTAAAATTTTCGGTTACAAATGTTAAAGTTTGTTGAAACTTCATAATTTTTGTACGAAGCGTGAAATGTGGATTTATATGGGGCTGGTTAGGTAAAGTGCTAGACTTTAATAGAACAAATATAAACATTAAATAAACAAAAGAAAAATAGCCAAACCTACTCAAAATGTCACTGGTCTTATTCTGCTGACCACAAGGGTATGTCAAAACACGCAGAATTACTTTGTTATTTTGATAAGTTGATGATTTAAAGAATACTGCCTTTTAAAGGTCGCTGGTGGTACAAGTGTACCTGGGTATGCATTCTAGGTGTGGGCGTCACTACCTAGGGGCAGGGGGGGACTCGAGTCCCCCTAACCTTTGAAGTTTACCCTCTATGTAATATACAATACTAAGAAATTGCAGTTGAAAACAAAATTCTTTGCCCGGTAGTAAAAAACATATATGTAGATCACAGTTTCAAACTTTATACAAAATTTAGGAAAATTTAACAAATTTTCAACTTTTTAACCTGAATCTTTACAACATTTTTGAGTACGCAGTTTTCTAGCCCATCTAATGAAGTGCAAGTTTCAACCAGCTAAAAAATCGCGCTGATTTTTGATAATTGTTTTTTTTTTAGACTACTTTTGCGGTTTTTTTATATAACATGATTTTTTGAAATTTTGTTGCTAATGGTCTCCCGCATTTTGTTTCAAAAGAAATGCATGCTTATATGGAAAAAGTGCAAAAATCCGTCCCAAAATAAATTCGCAGAAATCAACGGTACTTTTTACTTGTTTGAAACTAGCACTTCATTAGACCAAAATTGCTACGCAAAAATGTTCTAAAGAATCAGATTAAAAAGTTGAAATTTCGATGAGAATTTGTGGAATTTTCCTAAATTTTGTATAAAGTTTGTAACAGTGATTTATGTTTTTTTGTCAAAGCTTGTATAGAAAAATAACAAAAAAAAATTATCTCGAAAAACATTACGAGTCACGTACTTAGTTTTTCTCTCGGACGTAAGGATTTGTTTTATGAGGACTTTGGAAAAAGGACTTTTAAAAAATATTATTATTTCAAAATTCAGTGCAATGTAGCATAAAGATAAGGGTATCAATATTTATTATATATTGGGTTATATATTTATTTTTGAAAAAATTATTGCTTGAGGACTAATATATGTACGTACAACCACATCATCGAATTTCGTCCTGCAAACTTAATTAACTTGATCAAATTTATTAAAAGCGTATTTTCAATACCTATCCGTCCTTGTAAACCAGACATTTATTGTTTTTAAATTTCCTCTTTCATTTGGTACCCATATTGTTATTCTACACTGCACTGATTTTTTTTAAATAATTTTTTGAATTAATCATATCTTTAAAATTTCAAGGTCATTTAAAAAAAAAATCCTGACGTAATGTGAAAAAATAAAATCGAAGTTTTACTATATTCGGCCCATAATTTCCTGAGTATATCGATTGTTTCGTGTGTTCTGATTTTTTTTTTGTTTTTGTGGCACAGTATTTCATGAAAGCAAAAAATAAAAATAGTTGGCATCACTTTATTTTTTAAACACCTAGGACATCACTAACATTTATAAATATTATATTTTTGAAATGAACGATACAAAATTTGCCGGTATACATATTTAAAAATTTTTAGAATCAGTGGTTGAAATTTTATACTGAAAGGGTTAAGAAAGCTTCAGTTTAAAAGTGTGATACTAAATGCCTTTCACCATAACTGGCGGCAATTTTCTTGGTTATCAAGCCTCTAGCAGTACAAGATTAATTGTTGTCTTTGACGAAGTTCTTTAAATAAATCTTCAACTAAATACTGAAGTATATTTACGAATATTATATGCTTAAATTCAATTCCTTAATTTTAGTAAGCGTTTCTTTATTGCATTCACCCGAATTCCGAGGGTTACTACTAGTTTTACNGTGGCACAGTATTTCATGAAAGCAAAAAATAAAAATAGTTGGCATCACTTTATTTTTTAAACACCTAGGACATCACTAACATTTATAAATATTATATTTTTGAAATGAACGATACAAAATTTGCCGGTATACATATTTAAAAATTTTTAGAATCAGTGGTTGAAATTTTATACTGAAAGGGTTAAGAAAGCTTCAGTTTAAAAGTGTGATACTAAATGCCTTTCACCATAACTGGCGGCAATTTTCTTGGTTATCAAGCCTCTAGCAGTACAAGATTAATTGTTGTCTTTGACGAAGTTCTTTAAATAAATCTTCAACTAAATACTGAAGTATATTTACGAATATTATATGCTTAAATTTAATTCCTTAATTTTAGTAAGCGTTTCTTTATTGCATTCACCCGAATTTCGAGGGTTACTACTAGTTTTACTAAATTGTCAGTTTAATTTCTTATAAAATTTACCTTTAGGTTTTTGCATCTTAAGCATTCATCGAAAATTTGTTTTANCAGTTTAATTTCTTATAAAATTTACCTTTAGGTTTTTGCATCTAAAGCATTCATCGAAAATTTGTTTTCGAGAATCAATGTTAAATAATTGCAGAAACGATTAACCGATTTGATGCTTTTTAAATAATTTTTGTAAAGCAAATCGGCAAGTACATATCGTTCCTCGCATGCCAGAAATATGAATGTGTAAAAATTAAAATTTTGGGAATCAAGTTTGAAAGCTATACCCGGTAGTAAAATGTGCCTTACAATCGCACTTAGCTCTGCGGTGTACAACTTGCACAATTCAAAGGTCGTTTAGCACACTAAGGCCTAAATTCACAGTACAAAAATCTGTAGTTAACTGCCGATTCTGAGTTAACTACACAATTTGAATTTGGCCCTAAGAAGGGTAAAACCTTGGCTGCGCTCCATAATGGCGAAACTCGACACAGATACAGATAACAGATCAATTAAGCACCAGAGGTAATAAGTGACATATAACGTTTGCAGTATCACCGACGACATATAAAATTGTTATTCAAAAACAAGTAAGAGCAATGCTGTCTACGGCTATACTGAAGGCTTCATACCTTTCATGAACATCAGAAAATTTTACTTTAACAGATTACTGCATTTGAAATTAGTTTTTTGGGAACTAAACAAAATTTTTATATTCACAGCATACATGCTTAGATAGAGGAGTTACATATATTAAAAAATCATATCTAAACAATCAGAGGTATGGAAGATATACCTTTTAAAGCACCAGTCGAATTGGTTTTCAATGGTGTGTGTGTAAACCGGTAACATAATTTATTGGTTTTAGCTGCCTACATAAAGAAGTTATATCGCAATTGTATTGCTGAATTTTTTGTACAGGAAGGGTTAAGAAAGCTTCANCCTTTTAAAGCACCAGTCGAATTGGTTTTCAATGGTGTGTGTGTAAACCGCTAACATAATTTATTGGTTTTAGCTGCCTACATAAATAAGTTATATCGCAATTGTTTTGCTGAATTTTTTGTACCGGAAGGGTTAAGAAAGCTTCAGTTAAAAGTGTTAAAAGTGTCATACTTTCACCATATATGGCGCCATTTTTCAGTGATTATTGCGTTTCAGATTACGACTAATAAAAGCTCTTGGACAGATATAGTCTAACTATACCTTAAAGATGAATGTTTTCTCACGGCCCACTGTACGAAGCTTTGATTAGAGTAACGTCATTTAAGAACTTAAAAATTATCCTGGGTTAACAGGTCTCTAGCAATACACGATTAATTGTTATCTTTCACGAAGTTCTTTAAATAAATTTTGAAGTATTATGTTTTATTATATACTTAAATTTAAATTATTAATATAAGTAAGCATTTATTTGCAGCACTCACCCGAATTTCGGGGGTTTACTACCACATAGTTTTAATAAATTGTCAGTTTAGTTTCTTATAAAATTTACCGATAGGTTTATGCATCCTTAAANTCTTTCACGAAGTTCTTTAAATAAATTTTGAAGTATTATGTTTTATTATACACTTAAATTTAAATTATTAATATAAGTAAGCATTTATTTGCAGCACTCACCCGAATTTCGGGGGATTACTACCACATAGTTTTAATAAATTGTCAGTTTAGTTTCTTATAAAATTTACCTATAGGTTTATGCATCCTTAAGNTAAGTAAGCATTTATTTGCAGCACTCACCCGAATTTCGGGGGTTTACTACCACATAGTTTTAATAAATTGTCAGTTTAGTTTCTTATAAAATTTACCGATAGGTTTATGCATCCTTAAGCTACCATGGAAAATTTATTTTAGAGAATCAATGTGAAATAACTGCAAAAACGATTAACCGGTTTGGCGAGCAACCGAGGCGTCTGCTTTTTAAACAATTTTTGTAAAACATATCGGCAAGTACATATCGTCCCCGATGCCAGAAACATGAATATTAGGCTGGGTCGATTTTATATGGANCGAGCAACCGAGGCGTCTGCTTTTTAAACAATTTTTGTAAAACATATCGGTAAGTTCATATCGTCCCCGATGCCAGAAACATGAATATTAGGCTGGGTCGATTTTATATGGAGGAAAATAAAAGGCATTTGACTCTATTGTAATAGTAATATTATGATATCTTAGGTCTAAGCCAATTGTTATTGGCCACGAAAGATTAATTTAAAACTTATCTTTAGCCCGCGCAGTTGAATCATAGTGTATGCATTTGAAAATGAAACTTTGGCTTGCAATATCTATGGAATGCGTTAATTGTTATAAACAGGACGATATATAAAATTAAGGGTTATTAAATTAGTATCTCACGCTCATTTATCATTTTTCAATAAGTTTACAAGTTTTTAAGATATGTATTAAGATAAAAGGTACAAAAACTATTATTTTCCCTTATGAATTTTCAATTCTTCATTACTTCAGCAACCCAGTGAAAAATACAAAAAAGTGAGACGAGATTTATTTCAAACGTTTTAATGTTTTCGAATGTTTATATGATATGTATTAAAAGGTCCATGGACTTGGTCACGCCGATTTGGTCAATTTTCAAGATTGCGGTGAATGAAGTCAAACATGTATTGTCAAAGATTTGATAAGTTAATAGTAGTTTCAAGCATACAAGTATTTACATAAGTTAACATAATAAAATTAGGGTGGGAAACACCCATTTTAAGTCCATTTATGCAGTCTTGAAAATTGGTGCGGAATGGTTTCATTAGTCACCGAAAAAGCACGTTTTTCGCCGTTTCTAAATTTGCCGTTATATGAAAGTAAGTGACGTGCAATAAGTGTTTAGATATACATAAATATTTCGGTTAATTTCATTATGTGAAAAAGTGACTGTAGGTAAATGCAATAATCTTTAACATATCCTGGGAAATCCTTTTGAGGACTTTCCAATTGGACGATATTGCTTTGCATTTAGCTTAAACGAAAAAAGTCACTCTCTGGCACATTTTTCTTGTAGTACGGTTATTTCATTTAAAAGTTATTTATACAATTGAAGAGAAATTTTTTAAGAAAAAAACTGGAGATCCACTAAAGTTTTTCCATACAACTTAAGTAAATGTTACTCGATCGGTACGTAATAATTACCAAATTGAAGGCGAGACTTGCTGTTACTGATTTCTGATAATAATATGATGAAAATCGTTCAGATTATAAACAAATTATTTTAAAATAAAAAAAATGTTGGACAAAATTTGTTGTCATTTTCCTATATTAGCAATTTTTGTATTATATGCATAAACATAATTAAACTAATTAGTGTTTCTATAAGTTGTACCTGTTCAGTGTTTCCGTACTCATTTGCATAGACAAAGTTTTTCCACGATGATGGAAAATAATGGCTTTCNGAAAATCGTTCAGATTATAAACAAATTATTTTAAAATAAAAAAAATGTTGGACAAAATTTGTTGTCATTTTCCTATATTAGCAATTTTTGTATTATATGCATAAACATAATTAAACTAATTAGTGTTTCTATAAGTTGTGCCTGTTCAGTGTTTCCGTACTCATTTGCATAGACAAAGTTTTTCCACGATGATGGAAAATAATGGCTTTCCTATTAGAACTACCCAAACTATAGCTAACATTAAAAAAATTATTAGAATATTTAGAACCAGCGACCTAAATGCACGCCAGCAATATTAATGCTGTTCTTTGCATCTTTTGATTATAGGCCAGTGCAATTATCAAGAGAAAGATTAAAATTTGATTGAAAACAGATAACTTTGAGATTAACGATAAGCTAAAGGGCTGCGAGAAATGATATTTGACTTTATCTTTTAACGTTTTAGAGTTAACGGATTCATTATCTAATAAAATGTACCAAACCTTTTTACCACTATTATTAAGGGATTTGAGAAAAATTAGATTTTCGACCCGCCCTAATGAATATGTAAAGATGAAAATTTGGGAAACCAAGTTTGAAGATTTTTTTACCAGACTTAACTCTGCATTCGTGTAATTGACAACGTGAAATATGTGGTTTACGTGCACGCATGACATTCTGGGTTTTGGTATAACATAGAGTATCCAAAGGTTAATCAAGGCAACCCAATAACTCAAAATTGGTAAATTTGCACATGTTTCATGTTTCTGGCCGTTCTACATATTTTTGTAGTAAGAAGATAGTAGTCATATTTCCTGTTAATANGAAAATTTGGGAAACCAAGTTTGAAGATTTTTTTACCAGACTTAACTCTGCATTCGTGTAATTGACAATGTGAAATATGTGGTTTACGTGCACGCATGACATTCTGGGTTTTGGTATAACATAGAGTATCCAAAGGTTACTCTACCTACTATACTAAATTTAAATTTTGCTATTAGTTAAGATTGTATTTTCAAATGGAATCATTTAGTTTACACATATATATGTATTACTAAATATTCTGCAATTCGGTTTTTACTGGTTGCGAGGCGAAACTACTCAATTAATCTCGCAAGTGCGTTTTTATTAATCTGAGTTTAGAAACACTACGTTAACTATTTGCGACAGTCACTAGTATAGTTAAAAGATTACGCAGCGATATCCAATGATTTGTGCATTTTGATAAAGTTGAATGCTTTGCTGTCTTCGAGATACGTCGGTTTTTTACTTAAAATTTCCTCGCACAACAAATTTCCATCGATATCAGACATAAAGTTGACCGGAATAGAGAACAACGTCGCAATAGTTCTTTGTTTTGATTTCTGTTTATGTTAAACTAGAGCTTCCAAAGAACAGACAAATTTTGCATCTGTTGAAATCTTTCCTTCATAGATAAAAACACTGAGTCCAAACGAGCACTAAAAAACTCTATATTAAACTCTTTACCCGGTCTACGTTTAATGCGCCTATATCGTGTTGGTGGTTTGAAAAATGGCTGCGTGTCCAGATTCGCGCGCAGGGCTATGTTTATATGAAAGCGTTAGTTGCTGAGTTACATTTTTATTAGAACAACAGCTGAGTTACTGCGCTATTGAGTTACACTCACGTCTACAAGCGACAGAAAGTGAATGCACTGAATTTAGTTTTTCTTTCGATTATAAAAGTAGAAATTAAAATTATATAAGTGCCTAAGAGAAACCTATGCGCGAGCCGACCCTTAAATTCCGGTGCCCCGGCAAGGACCGACGGGTCGCCCTACCCTAAAGCCGGCACTGAACATCGAGATGCATATGGTTAAGTGCATTTTGTTGTCGCCCTTTCATCATCTCTCTCTTCCAAACAATAACAATACATTCTTATTATTTTTTGACATTTACAACTACAGTTATCAGTGGGATTCGCTTTGTTCTCTTATTTTTTGAACACAAAACTCTTCATTTTTTGCTGTTTCTTTGTTGAATGTGCATTGAACTTTTTATAACTAAAAAAATAATTTTACGACATTTCTCCGAAGAAGACAGGCGTTGATCTCTGATCACACAAAATTCATGACTACTTTGTCGGAGGTGGAAATCATTGTAACCTTATTTTTTTTTTGTTTTTATTCTTTTGTAAGCAATGATAGTCAGTGCATTTTGTTGCCAGGATATGAGTTGCACTTGCGGCGGCAGTCGGCCACTTTCACCTGTTGTAGTGGTGATGGCAATGGCCACTTGACAGTTACCTAACTATGAAACAGAAAATGGTTGCGTGAATAGGGAAAAGGTAGAAAACCGGTTGAATATTTGAAAATGTTTATCATAAGGCCATTTTGATGACTTCATTACCGTCGGCTGCTAATTTTTCCAGCAATCCACGGTAGTCGGCGCACTTCTGGGTATCATTGCTTGCTTGTTTTATTTATATGTGTGTATGTACCTACATATATGTGTAGACATGTACATGTTCTAGGGAGCTCCACAAGCACTGCATAAATGTACCCAGTGGGAAAATGTATTGTACAGTAATCGAAAAAATAATCAGTAAAACGGCCGTTTCACATTCGAAAATGCATTATTTTTCTCACTGCGATGTCTTAGGAAAAGTGGGGCATTTAATTTGGCATTACCAGTAATGCAGGAATAAATGCGATTTAATATGAATTTTTTGCGACTTTTTAGATACATGAGAATGCCGACTACATATTGAACAGTAATAGAATCTAGAACTCATAAGAAATACACTACATTATATATCACGCATATAATGCATTACTACTCTTCCACTGGGTATCTATGCAAGCCATCAATTTTCATTTGAAGCACTGTATCTCTCCTTTTATCGCATAATAAAACAAGTGCTACATTGTCAAAAGGTTTTGGCCTACGAACGAGTGCCACACGACAGGCAAAATAACAAAACTGAAGTAGAATAAAATTGAAGTAAAACAAAAGTGAGATAGAACAAAACTTAGTAGAACTATGCAAGGTGAGCTTAGATAAGGTCTAACCCATGATAAAAAAATAAGAAGGTAGAACCGCTGAGATGTATTTTTCAAATTCTTAACGTTTGCAAGCAATTCAATTTTAAAATTTTACACACATTCTCATTTTCAATCTCAAACAACAATTTTTAACAATTCCTTTTTTTAGTGTGTTTATTGTTCAACTCACTGCACAGCTTCAGTTAGTGTAGACTTAATTTAACGTAACTCATCATTAAGATCTCTTCATTATATTCACTGAGCCAAAAGTACAATAGTTTTTTCAACCAAGTTATTGTTTGGTTTTTTCATGGTTACTACACCGATTGTAAGAAATGTAATTCTAGTTCCACATTTGAAAACAAATTCGCATGTCTGGTGCTTGCTGTTATTTATTGTCGCCCAGCAGGCTCGAGTACGAATGCCGTCAGCGGCAACACGTAATTTTACTTTTTTTTTCTGTTTTTGGTTGTTATTAACTACGAAAAAGCATCTGTGAAGTACAGAATCCAATCAAACGACGAAGAAACTTGATTCAAGTTGAACAGAGATGCTTGATGTTATTTGCTAACTTTCAAATTCCGTCAGAGGCAACACGCTAAAATGACGATTATAACTTTTGTTTTGTATCTCCGAATTATGAAAAAGCTTCTGGGAAGTGCACAACATAAGCGAATTCAAACGAAAAAATCAACAACGACAGCTTGGTTAATGCAAACAAAAGAGTGGTTAATATTACCAAATCATTGTTGATAATATCAAGCAAGGCATTGTTAATATTAACTAAAAATCACGATGATTTCTTTTCAAGTTTGAATTTGGTAATATTAATCAATTTTTGGTTGATTTTTTTCTCAGTGTTCCACATTTATAAAACTACACCCGGTTTATGCTATTTTTCTAATTTTTCAAATTATTTTGACTCTTTTTTTTTAAATCTAAATAAAAGTATAGCTCATTGTCTAACAATAAATATACAGTAAAAGTGTTGGTCGAAAAATCTTCGTAAATAATATTCGTTTTACTTAGGTGCAATAGTAATTTACTTGAGCTTAAAAATTTGCACATACCGCGAAGCTCCATGTTTTTTGCTAGTGTTTCGATGAGTCACCATACTTTTTATTCTGATTGTAGTAGTTATTGTACTCTTTTAAAAGCTTGTGAAAATCCCCGCAAATTAGTTTTCAAAAGTAGTAGATTGACAATCGTTAGTGGTATTCATCAAAGTGAGTCTGGCAAAAGAGCAGATCAGCTCAAGCAACTACTGTTGTCAACAGTCGTTGCTTGACATAAACTGCTCTTTTGCTAGAGTGCCAGGTTACTTGCTCAATTTGGTGAATACCACTATTGTGTCTTGAGTGTAACCCTACTGCTTTGAATTATTTAAAACATAATATATAAATATCGTACCTATGGTACAGCAAAGGGTCAAGAAGCTGTCCTGGTATACAAAAGGCTTCAAACAACGAAAAACATAAGGATGATCACAAGAAAAACTATCTGTATTATTCGAAAAAATTTAACTGTCTAAATAAATTTCTTTATAAAAATTACCATTAGGATCTGAATATAATATTAAATCAAATCCAAAATCTTTAATCAAAACGAACTTCTTCTAAAATTCCCTCATCAATGTCATATCTGGGTAAGAGTACAGTATCATCCATTGAATCATTTGACTTGTTTGCTAACTTTTTTAATTTTAATTTAGAATGATGGTTAAATTAAAAAAATACGTTACTTCTTCTTTAGATTTGAGATTTGTATTTGTTTAACTAGTCTTTAAAAGCTCTAGGCACATAATACGCTTCCATCTGCATATTGTATTTTAAATAAAACTTTATCTCGTATTGAAAAAATTCGTGGCCGTTGTAGATTACCTTAACTACATAATTCCTGAAGTATTTGCTTCACTAGATTTATTAAGATAAATAGTTCCAAGTTTTCCAACGTCTGCAACAAATTTTTGGAAATAGTGCTTATCAAATAAATATTATGTATGTTTGATTTATATTTTCCTCCTTATATTTCAAGATGTAAACTTGTAAATTTGCATACTCTTCAATGTAGAAGAAAAATATCAGCGGTTACTATTATCTATTGTTGGAATTTCTGAAACTCAATGTCTTTTTAAAAGAACTTCGTAGGCATTACATATTTATTGTTGATGCTTACACTGAGCAAAAAATCAAACAAAAATTGGTTAATATTACCAAATTCAAACTTGAAAATGAATCATTGTGGTTAATAAGTATTGACAATGCCTTGGTTGATGTTTTCAACAATAATTTGGTAATATTAATCACACTTTTGTTTGCATTAACCAAACATTTGGTTGTCGATTTTTTCATTTGAATACGCTTATGTTCTGCACTTCACAGATGCTTTTTCATAGTTCGGAGAAATAAACAAAAATTTTGATTATCATTTTAACAAGTTGTCTCTGACGATATTTGAAACGGCATCTTCTGAATGTTAGCATATAACAGTAAACTTCTCTGCACACTCAGCTACAGCCGCTTTATAAATGTGTCTGCAAATGTTCAACTTGAATAAATTTTCATCGTCGTTTGATTTGATTCTGCACTTCACAGAGGCTTTTTCGTGATTAAGAACAACCAACAACAGAAAAAAAAATAAAAATTATGTATCGCGCTGACGGTCTTCGTACTGCTGGAAGGCAACAAATAACAGCAAGCTTTTCTGCACGCTCAGCCACTGCCATACATACGAATTTGTTCTCAAATGTTCAACTTGAATCACATTTCTTACAATCGGCTTATTAACCATGAAAAAACCAAACCCTAAATTGGTTAAAAAAAACCATTGTGCTTTTGGCTCAGTGTATAAATCAAACTATGCTCTGAGTGGACCAATTACCAAATACCTTTTTGTCCTAATTGAGTTTAATGCTTTTGATAATAATAACTGTATAGATTTTTCGTTTAGACGCTCTGTTTTTAAGAATTTGTTATTTTCCTATGTTTAGTAATATGTATATGTTAAGTTTTTTAGGGGCCAGTTTTTCAGTGGCAGTTTAAACTTAGATTACGTAAACTGAGTTTAAATTGCACAGCTGGCTGGCATCTGATTGGCTAATCTTAGTTTAAACCAGCCAGCTCGGTCGTTTAAACTAAGTATAAACACAGCCGTTCACTGAAAAATTGGCCCTTAGGACCTAAATAGCTAGTCACTAGGAAGATATCAGCCGTCATCGATTCGCCAATTCTCTGCTTCTAGCTTCTATGTTTGAGTTCCGGTCGCTTAAAGAAGAATTTTTCATGTGAAAGCAACAACAAAGTTAGATAGCACGGATAGACGTTAGCGAGTTTGGTTGTACCTCATTGAATTCGTTCGTTCCGCCACTCGCTAACTGTTGGCGAATCGATGACGGCTATCGTTTCATTTACTTAATAAAGGAAATACAAATTCGATCTCGCTGGCCGCTAAGTGTTTGGTATATCTACGGACACCAGATTTCTGTAGACAAAAATCGGGACATTTCTAAAGCATCAAATCCGAATACACAATTTTGTTTTTAGAATAAAAAGATATAACATCTTTTAATACAGTTTTATTTAAAACAAAAGAAACAGAAAAAAACAATTGAAAAACGATCGCAAAACTGTATATACACAGTATATTATTCATATCCACGAATTTGTTTAGGTCACATTAGTATGGTTTGATGGAAAAAAAAACTTAATAATTATAAAAACCTTAAAAAGAATGACTGCAATAGACTGCAATATAGCGAGAATAAAACATAACCGTAGATCATGGAAAACGGGGATGTTATGTTTATCACTCCCTTACAACTATTCTATGTTCTTTGTGATAACGAACGCGCTACTACGTTTATCCGAAAAATGGTTTTTGGCCGAATTAAGTTGCCAGGGGCTAAAACATTCTGAGCAGCGTATTATTGTTCCTTAATCCTCCTTACCTAAATATGAACTGGTATAAAATTTGAACGTCTATGATTTTTGGTTTGACCGTTATGAAATGTTGCCTATAAACCTTTACAAAGTTTCTTACCAAAAACCAAAAACATTTGTCAAGGTTTGATGTTTTTATTTCATTATATTTTTTATATTTTATAACCTAACCCTTTGGTAAAAAAAATATAATTTATTATTTGCATTTTTTTAAATTTGCAGAACCACTTTAAGCAACATTTATGTAACACTAGTAGTTAAAACAAAAAGGTGCTGAAAAATAATTGGGACTATAATTGTAGCAATAGCTCAGCTTTTTGCCTTCACAACATTCTAAGGAACAAATAATCCAAACAACAAGATTTAAAAATCACAATGCCAATGTTGCCTATAAGCAAGATCTGTACTCAAAGGGTTAATAAAGAAAAAACTGAAAATCGGGATTTAATCGGTACAAATATCTAAAAGCGGGACACTTAAAAATATTCAGCGTGACTTAAAAACGGTACGAATGGTCACCGTAGGTATATCTCACTTTCATATAAACTCTCTCAATTTGCGCCGATACCAGGATCGTGCGAACGATAATATATTTTCGAAGTACATATTTGAACTCTGCATGTACATGCATACATATGTACATACATGTCTACATTGTAGATTCAAGTTTTCCTAAATGGTTTTATTTTTGTCAACAAAAATATCTCGCTGCTTCAGTGCATATTCGCTAAAGGCTTATGCTTTTTGATTTTGTCTTGTTTTGCTATCTTAAGTAGAAAATAAATTTGTTTGTATTCACACATGTATGTATGTAAATGGAAATAGCTGTATATTTAGCATTATTGTCGTGACTGTTTTCTCGCTTGGCTGAACTACGGCTTTCTTTTTTTCCTTCGAATGTGGCTGTTACCTTGGTTGGATGAATCCATACGTATGTACATACATACATATGGTCATACATATACTTATATATGTTGCCTAATGAAATTCCAGCAACGCCTCAAAAACTGTTGAGGCACGCATCACGTAATCAACGCCGCTCAGACGGCGTGCATTGGGTAATAAAATGTTAAATTTATATTTCAATTAATAATATCATCGGCGAATGGAACATAGCAGTGGAGCGATTGGTGAAGTGCAGAAACAACAATAAAGCCTACCTGCTTGAATTGAATGCAAGATACCTTGGCACGGCCAACTGAAAAAACAAAACCATTCATTCGTAAAATACCTCTATACAAGAAAATACAAACAGATATCGGACATCAGGCAACAAATCAAGCATTTTAATGCATTCAATTCGCTTCGTCTGGAGTGGAACTCGTCGAATAAACTTGGTTCGTCATTGTTGATCGTTTTTTGTATTGTTGGTGTCGCGGTTTGGAAGTTGAGATAGTCTTTGCTGGAAATGCACATGCTTTTAACGTTTTTCTGTCAGTTTATGTAGATTAATATTTTCTAAATGCTAAATGCTTGGTTGCCAAGAAGCAATTACCTACATACATTATCCTATCGAAATTTATTTAGTCGTAAATTTTATTCGGAATTTTTTTAAGAATTCATCGACCTGCATTTTAATGCTTGTGATCTCTAAGGACTAATTGATACAGCTTTGTCTTTTACGTCTGCAAATGCATAGACGCACTGATATGTATGTATGTATATAGATTCACATTTACATACATATGTATATTCGCAAACATCTCTCATTGTCTGAAATTAGACCATGTGTAGGGCTGCCAGACGTCCCGGTTTGCCCGGACATGTCCCGTATTTCGTTTAAGTCTCCCGGTTTTCAATTTGATTGCACAAATTTGAATAAAAGTTCAAAAATGACTACACTAAGAGAAAAAACGCTTTGTAATATTAAGAAAAATGCTATGAATTCACTAAGGGTAATAACGCATAGTACTTAAACATGAATCTATATATTAATACGCTAACATAAATTTTGTCTCCGTTCGTTTGACTATTCTACCGAACCGATTTCCGTTTATGGTTTCACAATTGGTTGAAAATTACGGCCAAAACCGTCGTTTAAACATTTTCGAATTGTGTATACATGTTGCTGCAACATGTTCAATTTGACATGTTTCGCCTGTTGTTTCACTACACATTTGAAATTAAGCTTTGAAATAAAGATAAATATGAAGATGAAGAAATAAATGATAACGATGAAGTAAAAAAAAAGAAGGCAAAAGTGAAGATAAAGACGAAAATGAAGACAATGACAGATACATAAGACTTAAGGTAACTAAAAGGGTAAGAACATTTCTTGAATTTATGAAGTGAAACTTCTTTAGCGGCAGTTGGTTGGGCCTAGAGGTACAGGCAAAAACGAAGATCAAAGTAAATTTAAACACTTTAAGGTAAAGGTGAAGAGGAATATGCAAAAATAAAGATAAATATGAAGAAAAGGATGAGGATGAAGATCGATATTGTTATCGATATAAAACTCGATATTTTTATCGATATAATAATCGATATTGCTATCGATAATATAATCGATATTGTTATCGATACTGTTATTGATTAAATAACCGCTATTTCAATCGATATAATAATCAAAATAATAATCAATATTGTTATCGATACAATAATGGATATTGTTATCGGCATAATAATCGATAAAATAATTGATTTTGTTATCGATTTAGTCATTTATATTGTTAACGATATGTACAATAATCGATAGTGATGATTGTTATATTTATCGATGAATTAATCGATTTTACAATCGTTGTACTTTTCTATCTTTATGGATATTGTTATCGGTATTTTTATCGGCACAGTTATCAACAGGGTTATTGATATACTAATCGGAACATGGAATGTGATCACATTACATGGCAACACATCACACGATATTACATCACATAATATGATATCACATCACACGATATCACGTGACATGACATTATATGATATTACATCACATTATATGGAATGACTTCACATGACTTGACATGGCATTACATGACGTGGCATCACATGATATGACATCATATGGTATGACATCAGAGGATATGACAACACATGACATGACATCCTATCACATCACATACAATCACGCCACATCTTATCACGTCATCGCACCTCATCTCATCTACGTGAATAGAAAAAGAAAAGGATATAAGTAAAGATGTGAAAGATAAAAGCAAAGATGAAGACCAAGGTAAAGGTACCGATTTCAAAACCAAAAACACTGTTGGAAAGGTAATTCTCTGTAGATGAGGAGAGTTTTTATAGTTTCGAAATTGGTTGAAAACCGTGTTTTAAAAATTTCCATATTTGTTAATGGTTTGTTTTGCAACCTGTACAATTTAAGCTGTTTCGCATTTTGTTTTAATTCGTATTTGAAATTAAACTTTGAAATAAAGATAAATATGAAGATGAAGAAACAAGTGATAACGATGAAGACAAAAAAAGGCAAAAGTGAAGATAAAGACGAAAATTGAGATAAAGGCGAAAATTGAGACAATGAGAAATAGATAAGAATTAGGTTAACAGAGTTGAAATTTTCCGATAGGAATCGAAATAAAATCAGCCATAAAGGTTACTGAAATTTATCGAATCATCGAAGTTTATTATCACAACGTATCGAATTATTCCAACTGATCAATGTTTACTGAGTTGTCGAAATTTATAGACACAGAAACTTAGTTGTCCAAATTTACAGATAGTTATCGAGCTATAAAAACGTGTGGGATTAACGAAATTTGTCAAGTTAAAGTATCAAGTTATCTATATTTATTGAATTATCATTATTTATAGATTTAACTATATAGATCGAGGTGTCGTAATGCATGGACTTGTTTCAACTTCAGATTTATCGATAATTATTGATCTACTGAAACTGGTTGGTTCAACAAAGCAAAGTTTATGGAATTTTCAAAATATATCCATTTATCGAAATTTCAAGGTTATATATGTAAGCTTATCGATTTATCACTTCTTATCGAATTTAATCGTCTTAACAGAGTGTAACGAGTTATCAAAATGTTTAGATAGTTTTCGAAAAATGTGGAGTTGTCGAAAGTAAAAATTTATAAAGGCATCCAAAGTTTTTACATTTTTGAGTTATCGAAATTTATCGAGCCATCGAATTTTACAGTTATCGAAATTGGTCGAGTTAACGAATTTTGTTGAGTTATCGAATTTTAGTGTTCTTGAAATTCATCGAACTTTCGATTTGTATCAAATCATTGACATTTATCGATAAACTTGAATGTATCGGGTCAATTCGAAGTCCTGCCGAAGTCTCCCAAAGACCTTCTCAGATAAAAAAAATTGCTACGTGTTAAGTTAGTAAACCTCTCCAAGGCTTCTAAAACTAGAAAAACTGTCGAATTTCGACAGTAACTGGCACTCTAGTATTATTTATTTGATTATCGTTTTAAAATGTTCGTATTTAAAAACAATACTGTCATACAAGCACGCGTGGTGAAATAACACACACGGCAATAACGCAAAATTTGCTTAATTTCACTTTTAAATGGGAAATAATACCAAAATCTGGTTTTGCTGTATTTCCAAAAAAGGTTGGAAATAAAACAAATTTTGCCTTATTTCCCATTGCTTATTTAACTATTTGTAAACGGATTTTTGTAACGTTTACTGACAGAAGGAAAAGAACTTTGTTTATTCCTAAAGTACAATTAAACCAAGGCACACTGAACAGGTGGTATCAGCATAGCAGCTGATTTGACTTTTTTCAAATTATTTGTTCGCGAAAATGTCAGATATTTTTAATTTCTCCTCACAAAAATTCTAAATTGTTAAAATCTATTTGCAGCTTTTGCAATGCTCCCCCAACTCAGCAGCACAACCGCTGATTACTGGGCCTGGCACAGAATGGATCAATGCTTCGAGAAGCAAACCAATTTACTAAGAAATTAAGTTGCAACAATTTTCATTTTTTCAATTTAAATTTTTATCTTTTTT
>NW_016157863.1:99988-105289 GCF_001687245.7 Rhagoletis zephyria
TTGGGAGTAAATTGTCAAATTCAAGGGGAATAATGCACATGGAAATAGTTCTCAGCGGTTTAGCGGTTTGAGAATAAAAACAAAAACAAAGATGCCTAGAGGTACAGGCAAAAACGAAGATCAAAGTAAATTTAAACACTTTAAGGTAAAGGTGAAGAGGAATATGCAAAAATAAAGATAAATATGAAGAAAAGGATGAGGATGAAGATCGATATTGTTATCGATATAAAACTCGATATTTTTATCGATATAATAATCGATATTGCTATCGATAATATAATCGATATTGTTATCGATACTGTTATTGATTAAATAACCGCTATTTCAATCGATATAATAATCAAAATAATAATCAATATTGTTATCGATACAATAATGGATATTGTTATCGGCATAATAATCGATAAAATAATTGATTTTGTTATCGATTTAGTCATTTATATTGTTAACGATATGTACAATAATCGATAGTGATGATTGTTATATTTATCGATGAATTAATCGATTTTACAATCGTTGTACTTTTCTATCTTTATGGATATTGTTATCGGTATTTTTATCGGCACAGTTATCAACAGGGTTATTGATATACTAATCGGAACATGGAATGTGATCACATTACATGGCAACACATCACACGATATTACATCACATAATATGATATCACATCACACGATATCACGTGACATGACATTATATGATATTACATCACATTATATGGAATGACTTCACATGACTTGACATGGCATTACATGACGTGGCATCACATGATATGACATCATATGGTATGACATCAGAGGATATGACAACACATGACATGACATCCTATCACATCACATACAATCACGCCACATCTTATCACGTCATCGCACCTCATCTCATCTACGTGAATAGAAAAAGAAAAGGATATAAGTAAAGATGTGAAAGATAAAAGCAAAGATGAAGACCAAGGTAAAGGTACCGATTTCAAAACCAAAAACACTGTTGGAAAGGTAATTCTCTGTAGATGAGGAGAGTTTTTATAGTTTCGAAATTGGTTGAAAACCGTGTTTTAAAAATTTCCATATTTGTTAATGGTTTGTTTTGCAACCTGTACAATTTAAGCTGTTTCGCATTTTGTTTTAATTCGTATTTGAAATTAAACTTTGAAATAAAGATAAATATGAAGATGAAGAAACAAGTGATAACGATGAAGACAAAAAAAGGCAAAAGTGAAGATAAAGACGAAAATTGAGATAAAGGCGAAAATTGAGACAATGAGAAATAGATAAGAATTAGGTTAACAGAGTTGAAATTTTCCGATAGGAATCGAAATAAAATCAGCCATAAAGGTTACTGAAATTTATCGAATCATCGAAGTTTATTATCACAACGTATCGAATTATTCCAACTGATCAATGTTTACTGATATCACATGGCACGCTTTGATGTAGAAGAAAAAAATCAGAACATTTTTTAACGCTTTCGATACCAGAAGCCACAACAAAATACAGGAAAGTTTTTGCTCAAATGCTCTAAACCTGTTTGATAGGCCTTGAATTAAACAAAAAATTTTATATAATTCATAAGAAGAAAGTAATATTCACAAAATATTTATACTTATAAAAAGTCTAACAAAATATAGAGAAAACATCGTCTTTAATAACTGCTCGTCATACTGGACATAGCACTTTTGTATGAATTTTATCTGCTTGCTTTTTAATATGTTAAAAGCATTGCTGGAAAACCTTAAAATGTTTGCATGGAATGATATCGCAATAAACAGATGAAGTAATAAAACGGCTTTCTCGCTTTATTTTTTGACATTCGGTTGCCTTATAGTCACATTTTATAGGCAAATTTTCAAATAAGGCAGTGGCACCTGGTAAATTTCACTATGGGTGGGATGCATGCAATAACACCATACACAATAATTCCCATTACTTGGACATTAAAAAGTGGTTTCAGAAATGAACTAGTGTTATTTTATTATTTGCATTTTTCCTAAACGGTTATAATACCACCAGTGCATTATTGGGAAAGGAGGGGAGGGGGCGCGGGACGCGAGCGCGACGTCGAACGCGGCGAAGCGCGGGGTGGCGAGCGAACGCGGACCGCCGCGACGCTGGGCACTTTCAAAATTGTATCCTTACAAATCCGTCCATTTAACTTGTTCATTTACTACTTTTTGTCAAATGTAACTGGGTGACTACCTACATATGTGCACTATTTTGCTTTATTACTCAAATTGTTAAGTTTAAAACTTGGCCTTATTGCTCAACGAGAAATGAAATAAAGCAAATTTGTGTTATTTCACATTCAATTGGGAAATAACCAAAACTTGCGTTATTTCCGTTTGTGTTAATTCAACCCCCCTCCCCCCTTTCTTTATACCTTTTATTTATACCAGTGTAAATTACAAATCCCGTAAATTCCGGGATTCTAGGCAAATAGTCCCGTGATTTTCGGGACTAAAAAACCTCGGAATCCCGGGATTAACATTCCTAGTTGGTACCTTCATTCTGGTGCAGTGATTTTCCGCTTTCTGCGCTGTAAATAAATTTTTGGGATGAATGGGAATGTTGAAGTCGAAAGCGTAGATTTAGTTTAGTTTTGACATCACAAGATTTCGAATACTGTTCAAGATAGACTGTACAATCATGGGCGTAGCAGAACGAAATTTAGGGGGGGGCATACAAAGTAAAAATCAAAACCAATAACTTTGTTCAAGTGACTTGCGCTCACTTGAAGGATGCATCCCTGCGCATCCTTTAATCCCAAATGCATCCCTGCGCTTGCACCGAATTAAAGCACCCCTGCTTGAATATTCCAGACACTAGCTACAGTTGCCTTCCAGTGTAACCTATAAAAGGCAATTGCCACCTTGCCATGGTCTCTCTTTTTTCATCAAACACCTAACCAGAAGACAACAGGGATCGTCTATCGAATACCTCAATAGAAGCGTGGGAGTTTATCCATACATCTGCGCGGGATTCCAACCACATCGTGGATATTCCCCGGCATTTACTCACTAAGTATCATTCAACCATTCATACATACATATCATCGCTTTTCTCATTGTATCATTCCCGTTGCGCGAGTTTCCCCTGAACTCAACCAATCCCATTTAAATTTCTCATATGTACAACATTTGCACAAACATTTACTTTGCAGAAATCAACATTCATTAAAATATTCATGCAGTCCATTAAACAATCTTTGTAGAAATCTTAGTTAGTTATAAGCAATTTTTGTAAACGAATTACAAAGTTGAATTAAAGCTTTTAAATTGAATTCAATTCGCAATCTCGTAATTTTCCTAAACAAACTTAGTTACTAACAAGTAAGAAAGGTGGCAGGTAATAAGATCAACGGAAATAAGGTCAATTGACTTTATTTCCCACCCTGGTGCGAAATAAAGTCAATTGACATTATTACCTTTTTAAAAAGGAAATAAAATCCATTGACATTATTTCTCTTTCAAACATTAAATTTGCTTAGCTTCGCGGCGGCCCGCGTCAGCGCGCCCCGCGTACCCCGCGCGACCGGCGCGCACACCACGTCACGCTACGCCGCGGCCCCCCGGCCCTCCTTCCTCGTCTCCCGCCGACTGTATCGCAGGTAGATTTATTTTTTGTATACGTTGAAATAAAATTGTTTATATATTTTAAACATCGAGGGCTTATATTCAATAATACCCTCTATCTGCACACTTTTCACAAAGATGAGATTCTGACATAAAAATCCACCTAAGCTTTAACTGTCATCAGTGATATTAATGCTACCTTATATAATGACAGGTAATAAGTCCCAGATGGTTTCTAAAATCACAAATTAGTTTTTGTGCAAATTGCAGATAGGATTCAAGCCCTCGATATTTCACATTTTTATATTTGTAAGTTATTAGAAGCAGGGATGCCAACTTGGCTCAAACCGTGCCATTTGTCCCTAGTTTACTTCAAATGGCACTTAATTTTTCAAATGCCACTTTTGTAAAAAAAATACATTTCAATACATTTTTGTGAAATCCTTTTCGTACACTTCTTTTTCTCAACTAAAATTTTCTAATTTATAAAGGTTATTTAACTGGTTTATCTTATTTTATCATTGAAATTTTGTTTGGAAAATGTAGCTTTATTTTACTGCTAAATGTGACTGATTAAAAGGAATGACACCTTTTTTGGCACTTTTATTTTTCTATTTGGCACATTTTGGCACTCTTTTATCCTCAATATGGCACCTCATAACTAAGGATAGTTGGCAGCCCTGATTGGAAGATTTCTGCTGTGTTTTGGGGCAACAACTTATCTGCAGTAAAGAAGCATATAATTTGTGTTTCAAAAGTGTGTGAAAACCAATCAATTAACTTACGTGATCTCGGTTCCGATATTAAATAACCAATAATTGTTTATACCCGCATTTTGGTACATTGGCTCGTTGAATGTGCCATCTAATAAATAGTGCCGTCATTCTCCATAGCTGCTTTTAAATGATGTCTTCACAAATTGCTGGCGGAGACATGAATACAGTGTAAGAAAATTCTTTTTCTATAATTGTTTCCTTATAGAAAGGTTGGTTTCTTTTCCACCCTAGACATTCCGAATTCGTTCAAAATATGCTAATTTAAAACACATAATTCTTTCAGTATTCCTCCGGGGTTTTCGCCATGGACTGTTTAATCAATTTAATAGTGTTCGCTTTATTTTTGCGGAAACGAAACATGTTTTGCAAGTTATGGATCATTTCTACACTCTTTCTTCAAATATTTCTCGTATTTCAGCTGTGTGCAGGTGTTTAGTTTTTCGCATCGTGTTTTTACATATTCGTAATTAAATTTTTTTTAATAAAATCAATTGGTGGTAGCTCATGATTGTGTGTGGATTAATATCACAACACTGAGGATTTGGCAATAACCTTTTTCATATATTTAAAAACAACACCTATGGGGCAATTTTTATTGTAAGAACAACATTTTTTTCTATGAATCGACATACTTTAAGCATTGTTCACGCTATTTCCATTTGAATGAGGAAATAGCGTCAATGACTTTATTTCCAAATTTTTGTTGACTTTATTTCGCTTTTGAAAAGGTAATAATGTCAATTGACTTTATTTCGCACCAGGGTGGGAAATAAAGTCAATTGACCTTATTTCCATTGACCTTATTACCTGTCACCGTACGAAAGTCTAAGTTCGGGCGGAGCCGAACATTAAATACCCGGCGCAAGTATTAAATACATATATGTTTTTCACCTTTCCGAAAGCTACCGCTACATGGTAAGCCGGGGTGTATAAATTTTGAGTAAATTAGCGTCCTTAAAT
>NW_016157863.1:105314-121328 GCF_001687245.7 Rhagoletis zephyria
TTTAACTTCATATGCTGCTATAGTTTGGTGGCAAATATTTCTTTGTTTTGTTTCGATTTCACACATTCCTAGGCAAACAACTGATTTCGAAAGATGTTTTCTCTCTTCCTCTTCTTCTTTCGTTTCGATCGTAACGCAGAATACCTAAGTTCGATTCCAGCGGAGCGGAATGCGGGAACGTAATCGAAATGCAGAATAGGGCTGAATACTCCTAAAATAAAATATGAGCATCATGAGCATCCTCTAAATGGATACTTAGAAACGTCAGGTTTGGTACCAGGACCTCTTTCGGCAAGAGGAAAAATTTTGAAAGGTGCCCCAATCCTAGGGTTGCCAGATTTTGAAACGGGGAAAGGAGTACATTTATATTTTCGATAGCAAAAAAGCAGTACATGACATAAAAAAGGAGTACAATTTTTTTTTCTTTAATTTTTTGTACAATTTATTGTTACAAATTACCATTAATTAGGTACAAACAAACAAAGATATCTTAGAAATCTTTTTCAAATAAATATATGGGTTGGCTTTCCAATAGGGACGATTGTTAAAGAGATGGTGATCGAGGGGGAAGTCGACGTGGCACCTTCTCCGACCTTTTTGGAGAGGGCATGAACCGCCATTGACAAAAATGTTACTGCCGACCACCTAGGGCCAATGCGGGACCCCTTAGAAAAATTGCCAAAAGTCGCAATTTTCACTTGCGTCGACAGTATTTTTGCGTAGAATTCGGTTCTCAATGACCGCCCTTACAGGAAAGTTTCGAAAACTAAAAAACAAAAAACTACAAAAGAATTCCAGACTCTTTCTGAATGTATGACCATTTTTTAATTTAAGCCTTATAATTAATTTAATATTCTTCTGATTTTTATACCCGAGCGCCCTGCCCCTAAGGCTATGCTTACACCTTTTCACTATCACACTTAACTTTGCTTACTAAGTAGTGTTTGCCACAATATGAATGGCAAAGTAAAGCGCGCAAAATAATAACTGTCGCACAGGTTTTTTGAAAAATAAAAGGGTTCTTTATAGATTTTGTGTTTTTTTTTGTTAACTTTGTAAATATTTTACTTTAATTTTATTAATTGGTTTTAAAATTTTAATCCTGATTTGCATTTGCCAGCTTTGGGAGATAAGTACATGCGGCACGAACTTCTTTTTCAGGTGTATTTTTTCTTAGATTTTGTATAAAAAAAAGAAAAAAAACTGTATAGGGTTGGTCGAATGAATGCCCTCCTAGTCACCAGTTTCGAGTCTTTTCGATTGCTGAGTATGAGGCCTTATGTTGGACAAAAGACGGAGTATAAAGGACCCAAATGGGGGAAATTAGCCTATGGTTACAGAAAATATGCAATAAAGTAACCGGCGAAGACTTGCGCTTTTCTCCCAAAGTGTTTACCGCCGGTAAAACCAAATGAAGGTTAAAATTTAAAAACAGATTAATAAAATTGAAGTAAAATCTGTGGATAATTAACAATAAACTACTTTTTCGCAAAATCTATAAAGGCCCCTTTTATTTTTCAAAAAAAAAAAAAACTGTGGAACAGATATTATTTTACACCCTGTATATGGTAAAATATTACTAGCTGGGAAAAGGAGTACAAAAGAAGTACAAAGCTAATAAGGAGTACATTTCCAGATATTTTTTTTGGGAGTACAAGGGAGTACATTGCAATAAAAAGGAGTACGTTTACTTCCAAAAGCAGTACGTCTGGCAACCCTACCCAAGCCCCATCTGGGAAAACATTTTTTTGGACCACTCTACTGAACAAGGGTGGGGATATAATAAGTACGAAATCTTGACATCTTTAATTTCTTGTAGAATCTTAAAGGATAAAGAAATATGAAAATGTAAAAAATTCTACCCGGCAGCTGTAGTAAACTTTACAGTGTCCAAAGTAACAGATAGGAGAGTCTAAAAAGTTAGTTGGTGTTCTAAAGTTAAAAACTTACTTTATTAACTTGCATATGTGTTTGATTGTATATTATAAATGCACATATACTACAATACTAGATTTCGTGCACACGCCAGGATCTAGAAACTAACAAAACTCTTTTATATGTAAAACGATTCCAAAGTAAATTTCTTATCGTGCTCTTTATGCATATTTACGCTCATATCAGTGTTGCCAGATTCTTTTTCAAAAAAACTGCAAAGTTCTCGAAAAAACTGCTAAGAGAGTTTTTAAAAAATTATACTTAACTAAACAAAAAAAGACTTTACAAAATGAAACCTATAAACCTGTGTTGCTAGATTCTTTTTCAAAAAACTGCCAAGTTCCCGAAAAAACTGCTAAGAGAGTTCTTAAAAAATTATACTTAACTAAACAAAAAACGACTTTACAAAATGAAACCTATAAACCACATTTTCTTTTAATGTAGCGCAGTGGCGACTGGAATGCAAAGGACTTCTTCTTTTATCTTAACAATTTACTTACAAAAAAACCTAAAGAGAAGTTTTAATTTATTCGTTAAAATCAGAAATCGGTAATTTAAACAACAAATATGTTGGTGCTTGGCAGGGCTTCTCCTCCACTATGTGGATGATGATGTTACGCAAAGAGGAGGGACATACAGTTTTACGCCGACTCCGAACGGCGATTTTATTTTTATGAGAAGCTGTTTTTCATGGCGGATACATTGGGGGGTTTGCCATTGCCTGCCGCGGGGCGACTGCTATTAGAAAAAAATTTTATTGTTTATTATTTTTTGATGTTGTTCGGAAATTGGGCTCGAACCGAGGCCCTGCGGAATGGTAGCGTGCACTACACATCAGCGGCCGTCAAGCTGTAAAAACTGAAATTTATGGTTTAAACTGATTCTGGCAACATAGGCACATACAAATATAAATATGGTCTTTATGTGTACATGAACAGCCTGAAAACGCTTTGTGGCACGAATAAACTACACGAAGACAAACATGAAAGCACCATTTCATGAAGCAAACTCTGTCGAAGACAAAAATGAGAAGGGCTGTACAAAACTAGCAAGGCGTGCTTGTGTGTGCAATCACTGCGTGAGAAGCCACTGAGTTAAGCCAACGGCTCAAGAGGGATCGATATTTGTAATATCAGGAATACAACGAAAAAGGCGAGTAACCCAACCAAAGTCGTAGGTATTGTGGGCTTGGGGATGCGAATGAATTGACGGTTGTGGTCATGGAAACAGTTTGCGCTGATGGCAGCAATACAGGCATACTGCTCAGGGTAAGTCTGTTGCTTGGGCGGCTGTACATATTTTCATGGCTATCGTGGTGTTTCATCTTTAGTGGCGCAATGTTTGCCAACGGTGGGGTGCTCGCGCAAGTGGAGCGCGTTAGATGGCTTCCTGGCTGTCTGGCAAGCACTTTGTTTCCGGCGCGTGCATGCATTGTCGCCTGGCAGAAATGAGTTCTGCGGATAATTTTTAAAGGGATTTAGGGATGATGTGGTGCTCGCAGCCATTTGAATACATATTTTTGATGACTTTGGTAATGCATATGCATTTAGAAGAGTAGACAGTGAGGGGTGAATATAGTCAGAAGAATTCGGGGTAGAGGTAGAAAAGGCACCATGTTGGGATTTAAATCCGCCCCACAACCGTTGGCATAAATAGGGACGTTCCGATACCATCAAATTATCGATACCTACTTAAATGAGTTTACTCAAATCGTTATTTCGATACTATTTATATGAGTAAACCGAAACCGTTTTTCACGCAAAATCTGAAAAATCACGACGCATAGCGACACATTTTATATGAAACGGCGTAAATAACTAAAAACATGACTTTAAACACTTTTAATTTTTTATTTGTATTATTTTGTTGAACGAAAAATAAATAGCAATTTATATTGTATTTACAATACAGTGAGTGGAAGACCGACCTATCCCGGCAGCCAGTTCGAAAAGTCCCTATCTCAGAACACTTTTTAAAAACGTCCTATTTCAGAAATTGATTGAAAAACGCCCTATCTCTGAAAACTTTTCAAGAACATCCTATTTTATAACTCGGTTCAAAAACGCCCTATCTCAAAATTTTTTCAATATATGTATTTTCAGTTGAGATAGGACGTTTTTGAACCAAATTCTGAAATAGGGCGTTCTTGAAAAGTTTTCTGAGATAGGGCGTTTTTCAATTTCTGTCTGAAATAGGGCGTTCTAGAAATGTTTTCGGAGATAGGGCGTTTTCGAACTGGCTGCCGAGATAGATCGACCTTCCACTAAGGTGTCGATATGTATACTTCGTCATTAGTAACGATATGTATATTTGTTCATTACTAACAGGTCTATTCTGCACGTTACCGAAGATTTCGTGACCGGAAAATTGTATTACCAAAAAATGTTACCACTTCATGTCACCGCGATTCTAGGTACGTTGGTAATGCAGTGAAAATATTCAGCAATTCAGCTATGGAGATTTGTGGAAATTCTTTGTGGGCAATATTTTGTTACCAGCTCATGAGATAGTAACCAAATTTAACGGTTACAAGAGCGCATAGAATGCGAAAAAGGTTTAAAAATTGACAGACACTTTAATTACCGGTTACACCATTTATGTTACTAGCGCAGAATGGACCTGTTAGACAAAAATTTCAACCTTTGAAAGGTTCCCACAAAACTTTACGGTTTTAAAGCATTGCTTTAACTTTGCTGTGGTATCAGTAATTTTGTAAAAATATATCCATACTTTAGATTTTGGCGGTGTCATTGCTTAAAGCAATTATTTTTCATAAAAACGACGCTGACAAGATATGGCACTTGCTCAAATCGATTCGATACAAGTAATTTTATTTCGATACCTAGTATGAATCGAAACAATGATTCGAGTAAAAAAAGTAGTTGGTATCGAAACAAAAGTATCGAGTACGTACTCGTATTTACTTGTATCGGAACATCCCTAGGCATAAAGCCAGGTATGTCGCAATGCTTAACAAAGTAAAAATCTATGCATTCTTTCACAATTACTTTGGCCTTCCTCCCCTTATACAGTTTGCTCATCGTCGCCGCCATGATACAAAAAAGAAGGTAGTTCCATTGTCACTTTTTCGCCCCCATATTAACAACCTGGCAATTAAGTAGATTTATAAAATCCTCCAAATTTTATTATTAATTTTTTATTTATTTACAAACATTTTAATCTTAGAATCGAAAATTGAACAACCAAAAGATATTTTGTTGGGCACGGCTTGGTTATTTGAACAATAATTTTGGATTGTTGTGTCCAAAGGCTTAACCCAAAGCAAACAATTTTAACACAAAGGTATTGTAAAACAATTAAACGTTAGTTCAACCTAAAGATTTCAAATTTTCAGATACAAATTTATGAATAAATTCAGTTTGAAATATGGAACTTTTTGTAAAAAATGCTGTGGTCAGCGTAGCCGGAGTTGGACTGATGAGGGTTATTTTTTCTAAGCGCTGCCGAAAGCCTACAACAAGGAATAGTATTTTGCGCAAACCCGAATTTACATTTTCTCTGCCAAAATGCTAATTTTACCCAATTTGTCAATGGGTCCGTCCCTCCGTCTCCGCTCCCCACCCTAAAACCAATGCACAAATAACCGAACATTTCCCCTTTTGTTTTGGAAAGAGAATGCTCAATAAGTTGATAATTGTGTTTCTAGTCTTCATACTAACAATAAATCATAAATTTTGTTTCACACCAACTCCAATATTGAGTGAAATATATTTTAATTTTATCCAGAGAAGCAACGATATTGTCGAAATATACTAGAATTGGATAATACTCACTTTTTTGAAAGTCATGAGGCCTATGGGTCCCAAAGTAAACTCAGTTTTCAAGTTACTTGAAAGTCATGGACAAAGACAATATCGAAATGTGTAATTTCAGTGTCTCAATTATATCAGAAACAATCGTATCCGATATAGAAAACTGTAATAGTCCTGGCTAGCTACATTGTGTGATAATCTGATGGCATAAGACACTAAAAAATTTTAAAATATGTTCACTAAAATTTTATTAGTGTAATAAAATTTTCATTTAAAACGACCTCGAGCTCAATATAAATTGTTGAATTTAATTGTTATAAAGGCCAAAAAACTAACAAAAACAAATAACTTAAGGACGAGTACACCTAAAAGTTAAACATTCTAAAAATAGAATTATTAGCAAAAGCCAACAATACCAACAACCACATGATCAAGTGAATTGCAGCGGAATAGCTGCGCTTGATTGTGTTGGCATAACAAAAATGAAAATAGTGGAAAAAAGCAAACGATAATTTACAAGGCGTACTTAGCACGGTGCATAGGCAACTGGCTGAGTCAGTGGGATCGTCGGTTCGAATCCTACTGAAAGAAGTCTTATGAGGAAATGTGGTGATTTCCGAAATAGCTATACTTCTACAATTTTTTCAAATTATTGTTGCTTTTCCACAATAAAATTTTCATTTAAAACGGCCCACAGTGTGAGAAATACCCGTTCTGACTGGCCTTATTTCCAAAAATCATCTCTATTTAAAAAAAAAAATAGTTACGTATTATAATATTAGGACACCCAGGTAGTAGTAAAATCTACTTAAAATTACAAAACTGCACTCATATTCTGTGTAACGGACCTACGAATGTGAAACTTTAATAAAATTTTTTTTGTTTTTTTTTTTATTACAAAAATTTAATGAGTTTTCAAAGCTGTTTGCAAGGCACTGCAAAGAGTTTTTGGTAATTTTTGATTTGTGTATGAAATAGTGTGGTTATATAAATAAATCTTGGTTTTGCTTGATTTGTAAAAAGTAAAGGTAAAGTCTNAGGCACTGCAAAGAGTTTTTGGTAATTTTTGATTTGTGTATGAAATAGTGCGGTTATATAAATAAATCTTGGTTTTGCTTGATTTGTAAAAAGTAAAGGTAAAGTCTTCTTCCGACTATTTTCGTTATCACATTTGTGTAATTGTTTTTGGAAAATTTATGATCTTTCGTAGGCTGTATTTTCCAAACACGGGCGAGTACGGGACTGCAGTTTACATCGAAAGAGGCGTGAGAGTGGTGTGTACGAGTTTCAGTAAAAGGAGGCTGCAGCGGTTCACATCTCCGAGATTTCTGATTCAAAAATTAAAATGTCCTGTGAAATAATCAACCAACAACTATTCGATATTTGGCCAAAAACTGTTGAAAAAGATCGCTGTGCTTCTATTATTGAACATATGAGGAGTAACATAAGCAATGGCTCCCACATAAAAATTGATGACGAAAAACTTGGCATGTTTTGTAAGCGTTTAAGTCAAAATTTTAAAGACAGGTGGGTTAAAGAATATAGGGTAAAAAACGATTTTTAGACAATAATAGTGAATCGCTAAAGACAAAAATATGCATACCGTCAATAAAAAAAATCGAGGGGCAAAGGAACTGCAGGTAGGCCAACTAAAGATTTCAATGATTGTTCTTCACGAACAAAATCTAGAAAAGCAATAGGGCTATGAAGAAATGCATGTAATGAACACCTCTTTATGGCAGCTAAAATGAAAATCCGATCTGCAGGTAAACGAGACTCTGCCGGAATTTAATAGAACTATTTAACTCCTCTCCAGGGCATGAATCACGTATGGCGACAAACGTTTGAACGATATCGTGTCTAGAATGTCTTGCTTCATGAAAACCAAAAATTCTTAGATCATTTGTGCGATATCGTCAACACGATTCCAGTTTTGCTTCTAGAGATGGGATTACTCATAGACATGCCTAAGCAAAGTACCGGTAACACCAACTATGGAATACAAAAAAATCTGCTGGAATCACTGAAATTAATTTAACGCTAATAAAACGTTTCCATGTTTTATTGGAATTAATGGCATGTGGTTATGCCATTAATGCCAACGCTTTCGAAGAGTATGCAGCGATTACAAGGCAACTTTTCTTAAATGAATATTATTGGTACTATATGCCAGTAACAGTCCACAAGGTGCTTTATCATGGAAAATTAATCATTGAACACTGCATTTTACCAATAGGACAGATCTCAGAAGAGGCTCAAGAGGCAAGGAACAAAGATGTTCGCCGTTACCGACTACAGTTTACTCGCAAAGCATCTCGTATTTACACTAATCAAGATTTGTTAAAAAGGCTTCTAATATTTTCAGACCCATACATTTGTAGTTTAAGAAAACATCCAAAAACTAAAACAGGGATTCTGACACCCGACATATTGTTACTATTAAAAGTGCCTGAAGAGTACATGATTGATTCATATTCCTAAGAATATTTGTAAATTTTATTACTGTGTTTAAAAACACTTTCAGAAGTCTAGCTCTTACCTAGTTACTTGTTGTTCTAAAACTATTTACTTTTGTATTAATATAAAGAATTTGATAACACAATTCATTAAATGAATGTTACCGTTTTGAAATTCGATACTTCATTAACCTAAATAATTTTGAAAAAATCTAAACATATATATATTCATATATCGGAAGGGGGCTTGTTTATAACACAATATGGGTAATTTTTAATATAGATAATCGTCAATACCTTAAAAGCTAGTGTACAAAATTTTGTTACATTATATGCATTACTTTTCAAATTATTATATTAAGGCCACTCAGATTGTGGAAATCTCACACTGTGCGGCCTCGAGCTCAATATAAATTGTTGAATATAATAATATTTTCATACAAAATTTATTACGCACGTATCCCTGCAAAAAATTGTGGGACTAATCTCTAAAGAGAGTATACCGAGATTACTCTCAATCGAGTACGATTGGGCATTAATTAGTCGGAACTAGTCTCATACGGGTAATAATGGAGGTCAATTACTTTCGACTCATCCCTTATGGGTATAATTGGAGATCATTTAGTCTCCAACTCATCTCTAACGGGTACTATTAACGATTTAATGATATGTACGCACTTAGTCAATGAAATTTCATGTGCGGCGTTGGCACACAAATAGAGTATTCGTCTAACCAAACTGAGCAACCCGGTTCGAATCTCAGCTGGCGCAAATTTTTATTTTTATTTTTTAAAAGTGACTAGTCGCTTTTTATACCCTTTTGGGTATANTATTTTTGGCTTTGGCAATTCAAAGGCAGATGTCGCTGATCGCCTAAGTTCTTCGAAATTGTCGAACTGGTACGCACATACTAGTTAATAAACTAGTATTCTTTCTAACTGGTTTGGCTTTTCACTGCAGGGTAGTTGTTAATATCCGGAGATGGTCGGGTTCGAATTCCACAGCTGCAGGCAACATGCAAATTAAATTTTTTTTTAAGTTTTTTCTTAATTATTCGCTTCATGGATGCTTTTTCAGTACGAACGCGATCATTTTAATATGCGCGTAATTGAATTGAATATTTACCAATCTACAGTACTTTCGTTGACGTTTATAGTAAGATCAATTACGTTTCTATTTGGTTTTAATATTTTTTCCCTCAGCGTAGGTATAGAATTAAATGTAAAATTTAAACGTTTTTAAGATAATATATTAATTATTTTTAAAAGGTAAATGTTAATACAACTATCTTATTTATACTCCCAAATTTAGGATATAAAAACCCCTCTACCAAAAAACATAAATTAGGTAACGCCGCATCGATTTTTTTACAATTGAGCAATAGTCAAAAATCTCTTTTTATACCCGAGCGCACTTGTGCACAAGGGTATATTAATTTTGTTCACATAACGGTTATTTGTAACATCCAAAACGAATCGAGATAGATATAGGCAAATGTATACANATAACTCGAGCAAAAATTGAGATATCTCAACGAAATTTGGTATGTAGGTTTCCCTTAATCCAAGGTAGGTTGGTATTGAAAATGGGCGAAATCGGACTTTAACCACGCCCACTTCCCATATAACGGTAATTTCCAGAAATACGAAACCTGCGACATTTTAGTAACTACTGAAGATAATTCACCCAAAATCATATCTATAATAATTTTCAGACGATAAATAAGAATATTGTTAATTTGTGCACAATGGGCGTAGTCACGCCCACTTATGGTTACATGTGTATATCTTGGTAACCGCTGCACCAATTTCTTCCAAACTTGGCACAGTTGTTGGCCTTCGCACAACATACTAAACGGCCGAAAATTTTTAAAATCGCTCAATAACCACGCCTACTTCCCATATAACGGTAATTTTCAGAAATACGAAAACTGCGATATTTTAGTAACTACTGGAGATTATTCACTCAAAATTGATATTTACAATAAGTTTTAGACGAAAAATAAGAATATTATAAATTTTTGGAAAATGGGCGTAGCCACGCCCACTTATGGTTACATGTGTATATCTTGGTAACCGCTGCACCAATTTCTTCCAAACTTGCCACAGTTTTTGGCCTTGACNTATAGGTAGATCGGTAACCGTTCTACCAATTTGTACCAAACTCGTTATTTTTATTGTGCTTGCCACATAAAAGCTAAACGCTGAAAATTATTGAAATCGGACTAAAATTACGGCCGCTTTTCATATAACGGTAAAATTCAGAAATGCTTGAAACTGCAATATTTCGAAATTTAAGGACGCTAATTTACTCAAAATTGACACACTCCGGCTTACCATCTAGCGGTAGCTTTCGGAAAACATATATTTAATACTTGCGCCGGGTATTTAATGTAAACTAAATTGCTTTTTTAATCATGGTCGCCGCCGTGGTTAAAGCTGGTAACTCCACTTTTTGGTACTGACGAAATCCATATGCCTGAATGGGTGAAAATATCTCTACAAGGTGGTGAAAGCAAATTATTTTTATAGCCTTTAGAATCGCTAAAAAATTTTGGAAATAAAATCGGTTAACTTGAAAAATATTAATATTTCTCAATGAAAACCTGTTAACTTTATAAATATACGATTTAGTACAAAGGGCCTACAGAACATTTCACACGAATTTTCGATTAATTTTGGACACACACGTTGTTTGAAGTTTGGCAAGCAGATTACCCACGCTATTTATTAAGAGTGCTACACAACACCATGCGGTTCCTCCAGGAAGAAATTTTAATTATGTCTTCCTTAAGGTAAGGGGAAACCAGGGCCGGATCTACGGTGGGGAAATCCAAATCCGAACGATTTCGTGCTAGCCTAAATTTTTTTCTGATATGAAGTTGGCCATTTCTAATAGATTTTGTCGCTGAACTCATATCTGAAAAATTTCCACAGCATTTTATAAGCATCTCCTGTCCTTTCACAAGCCGCAAAGTGTGTTTTTTGAACACTGCATGCGAATTAATCGTAGCGCTTTCGACAGAAGCAGTATTTTGATACGAAACAAAATGGTTTTGAAAGCTAAAGTAAATCGCTTTCAATTGTGGCCATTAAGCCACAATTACCCCTTGACCTAAAAAAAATGGTTAAAAGTAGTGTTCTTCGAAAAACACATGCAAAATCCACGGGATTTATTCCAAAACAAAACCTTTATGTATTTTTTATCATACTAGTATTATAGATTTTGAGATGAGCAACACGATTGCACTGTTCCAAATTCGAAAAAATTTAGTTTAAAAAATGCATTGTTTATTGCATTATTTTCTATTTGCATACAGTTGTGCATCGTTCAGTCTATTTTATATCCCTCGAACAATAAGTGCAATGCAATACCTTTAATTTGAGCCAAGGTAGAGGACTCTAGGCCCTCTGAGAGCCAAGTTATAACAACTTTAAACAAAACTTCGAAACTGCTGTACTAGTTTTAACTCCAAAATTAGAAAAAATTGCGTAAAATGGCGAATGAAATTTCCTAATTAAATGGCTTAAAATAAAGGTCTTGAATAGCACTAAAACTCACTTGTTGTTCGAGGGATATAAAATTATGTGAAGGATGCACAGCTACATGTAAATAAAAAAAAAATGCTATATATAATGCGTTTTTCAAATTGAGGGGTTGATTTTTTTTTCGTTTTTTAAACGGTGGAATCGTGTTTCTCGACTCAAAATCTATAATATTAGTATAAAAAAATACAAAAAATGTTTTTTGCGTAGAACTCTATTTTTGACCTATTTTATTAAGGTCAAGAAGTCATTGTGGCTCAATGGCAATATTTTTCCTTGAAAAATTAGCTTCCAAAGCCATTTTGTTTCATATCAACATATTGCTTCTGTCGAAAGCGCTATAATTAATTGGCATGAAGTGTTAAAAAAGCACACTGTTTGCCTTCGAGTTAGCTCGGATATCTTATTTTTCAGTCGAGAAATCATGGTGCAATAATTACAGGTATTGTCTTCCCAGAGAGCGCATATTCCAATCTGCCTTATTTGAAATATATCATTGTTGCCCACACTTAAAGATTTACTCTAAGGGAAAAGGGATATTTCTATTCACCATATACCATATATGTCCATGTATTTTTTTTTAACAACTATTCTTGCAGAGAACTTATTTAATTTGGAAAAGCCGAAAAATAAACATTTGCTTAGTAAACAAAACAAAAATTGAAACAATATATAATATAATAAAATAAAATGTCTATCATATTTGGGCGTACAAAATTTTTGATTCTTATTACATTTACAAAAATACCCAAGGCGATTTTGCAGAGTCGTCTCACAAGATTTCCCCGCCGGATAGGCATGTTGATGCAAAGGCCAAGGTTGTGAAGACAGCGCCTGCTTCCGAATTCGAAACTCAACCAATCTCTCCCGACATTGCAGCATGAAGGACTAATTTGAGGGACAAAGACGACATCTGGAGAATAGCATGACGAATCTTCATTTCTTGTACATATTTTCTTCTAATATTTACAAATGTTTGTAGCATACATATGTATGTTGACTTAGTAGAAAAATTGCTATCTCTAATTGTTTTATTTTAATTTTATTTTGATACGAAATAAAGCCTGCTAAGTTTTTTCATTTATAACTTAACATTTTCCCTTAAAAAAATTTTTTCTTAAAGGTCAATATCTAAAGTATACAAAGGATATTTCCAAATTTTGAAGGTTGTGCGTAGTTATTACTTTAAGCTAAGTATACACGATAGAGAAGAAACGCGAGACTTAGACAATAATTTCCCTAGAGACGTGTAAACACTCAATAGAGCTTTACGAGAGACTCACCTACACAGTCTATGTGAGAGTTATTTAGCGAGAGTTTTTCGCCGTGTACACAGTCCATCGCAACTAGATCGAAAGCTCTACGACAAATCTACGCTCTATTTGTCAATAGAATTTTTTCTCTACGGAGACGTACCTTTATCTTGAAAATGAATTTAATCACAGTTTGTGAAATTTCGAAATGGCTACGACACTAAATCGTATATTCGGCACAAGCACACCACTTTAGGTACGTTTAGAACGTAGCCAAATAAATTATCGGGAAATTTTCTCTTATTTTCATAGGCATTTCAACGGCTTTTTCAATGGTCTCCCTCCTTTGGAAAAGGGCATAAACATTATTAAAACATAAGGGATATTCACCAAATTGAGCAAGTGGCCTGGCACTCTGGCAAAAGACGTGGCTTGAGCTAATCTGCTCTTTTCCCAGAGTGCCAGGCAACTTGTCCCACTTCGTCAATATAGTGATGGCTGGAAATGCGCGATGAAATTCCTTTCAAGGAAACTTTTAATAGCAAAGATTGTTTGATGTGAGTCCAAAAGCAGACATGCTACCGAAGGGAGAGGGGGTCACCCACGTTCAAAAATTTATACACATAACAAGTAAAAAAGTCTAAGCTCGGACGGAGCCGGGCGGTGCCCACTAGGAATGTTAATCCCGGGATCCCGGACTTTTTAAATTCCCGAAAATTCCGGGATTCTTAGCACATAATCTCGGGATTTTCGGGATTTGTAATTTGCACTGATGGCAATAATAGAAACTCCTTTTCTTGACCACAATTGGCTATAACATGGGCCAAATATAGTAAAACTGCATTTTTAGTTTTTCACTCTTACGTCAGTAATTCAAAATTGATTTAAAAAATTCAGAGAAATGTGCTTACAGAAAAAGTATGGGTGCCAAATTAAAGAGGAAGTTCTGTAGAATTTAAACAGGTTCAAGTTTGTAGTGCATAAGGACTGGTAAGTATTGAAAATGTCCTTTTAAAGTTTGATCCTTGCAATTTCGCAATATTTGCTTTTGAAAAAATTATATGTTAAGGACTTATATAAACTCGATAACATCCTCGAATTTCGTCCTTCTAACTACATCAGCTTAAAATTACCTAAATTACCTACCTATTCGTTCTGGTGAATCCAAAAATTTTTAANGAAAAAATTATATGTTAAGGACTTATATAAACTCGATAACATCCTCGAATTTCATCCTTCTAACTTCATCAGCTTAAAATTACCTAAATTACCTACCTATTCGTTCTGGTGAATCCAAAAATTTTTAATTTTTTTAAATTCTAAAGAAATATCCTCATTTGGTACCCATAATTTTATTCTACATTGCATTGAATTTTTTAAATAATTTTTGGAATAAGCCATATCTTTGAAATTACAAGGTCCTTTAAAACAAATCCTGACGTCAGAGATAAAAAATAAAAACGCTACTTTAAATAAAATAGTAGGTTTCAAATCCATTTATTTATTATTTATTTTAGGGTAGGAGAGCTTCTCAAACAAAATAGAAGCAATTTTTTCAATTGATGTTGTGGAAAAGTAATGAATATTCAAATCCCGGGATCCCGGGATTGTGATAACGACATCCCGGGATCGGAAAAACTAAAAAATTAACATCCCTAGTGCCCACATATCATAAACGTAATTATTGCTAAAGCTTCAGTATTTATTGATTTATCCAAGATTTCATATTTCTCTAAATTACCATTATATGTAGGGCTGCCAAACGTCNCGAATTTCATCCTTCTAACTTCATCAGCTTAAAATTACCTAAATTACCTACCTATTCGTTCTGGTGAATCCAAAAATTTTTAATTTTTTTTAAATTCTAAAGAAATATCCTCATTTGGTACCCATAATTTTATTCTACATTGCATTGAATTTTTTAAATAATTTTTGGAATAAGCCATATCTTTGAAATTACAAGGTCCTTTAAAACAAATCCTGACGTCAGAGATAAAAAATAAAAACGCCACTTTAAATAAAATAGTAGGTTTCAAATCCATTTATTTATTATTTATTTTAGGGTAGGAGAGCTTCTCAAACAAAATAGAAGCAATTTTTTCAATTGAAGTTGTGGAAAAGTAATGAATATTCAAATCCCGGGATCCCGGGATTGTGATAACGACATCCCGGGATCGGAAAAACTAAAAAATTAACATCCCTAGTGCCCACATATCATAAACGTATTTATTGCTAAAGAATTATTGCAAGCATCAGTTTTCAATAGCTTCAGTATTTATTGATTTATCCAAGATTTCATATTTCTCTAAATTACCATTATATGTAGGGCTGCCAAACGTTCCGGTTTTCCCGGACACGTCCCGGTTTTCCCGGACACGTCCCGGTTTTAGACTATTTGTCCTGGTGTCCCGGTCCAACCTTAAAATGTCCCGAGTTTCGTTCAAGTGTTCCGGTTTTCGATTTGATTGCACAAATTTTGAATAAAAATGACTACACTGAGAGAAAAAACGCGTTGTAATATTAAGAAAAATTTTATGAATTTACTGGGGGAAATAACGCATAGTAAACATGAATATTTTTTATTTGATGATCGTTTTAAAATGTTCGTATTTAAAAACAATACTTTCATGCCACGAACACGTGGTTTTGAATCAAACTGAACATTTGTATGCACATTTATATATCTGGCTGTAGCTGAGTGCACGAAGATGCTTGCCGCAATTTGCTAATTCCCAGAGCGTCAGGGTTCAAATCCCATTACAGGCAGCATGAAATTTAAATATATTTCTTTAACTTAATTATGAAAAAGCATCCGTCAAGTGCAAAGCCCTTCATTTTAATATTGGCGTAGGTATTTGATTTGCATATATCTATACTAAATACTAAAATTTGTATACTTAAATTTATTACGAGTTGGATTGCTGCTCTTTCATATGCTATTTTTTTTTAAATTTAGCATGTTTTGCACAAGCAATAGTTGATGATTAATATAAGTGTGTACCTAAATACGTTAAAATGACATGCACAGAGTTTTACAATTATATTAAGCAAA
>NW_016157863.1:122304-126564 GCF_001687245.7 Rhagoletis zephyria
TTGTGGCAAGCATCTTTGCGCACTCAGCTACACCCAGGCATATAAATTTGCTTTCAAATGTTGAATATCCATCAACACCACATCACGCGATTTTTACGGATAAACATGTATGTACTATGTATGTATGTGTGTGATGTCACCACTCTCAGAGCGGCGCTTGGGGTGCGTATGTACACTAACATATACATACTCAGATGTGAACGGTCAAATACGTGCGTAATAAATTTTGTATGAAAATATTATTTTTAAATACGAACATTTTTAAACGATAATCAAATATAAAGTATTCATTTTTACTATGCATTATTTCCCTCAGTGTAGCTCTGGTGGCTTGCATTTTTAAATAAATTTAGTGAGAAAGTGGTAATTATTTTGACACTTTTTTTTAAATGCCTCTTTTTCTGCAACTGCCTTTCTCAATTGGCCTTCAGGATCTTGGCCTTTGTTTATGGAATCACTAAGTATAATGATTATTAAGCAACTCAAAAACTATACCAGCGTGATAACCGACTTATCCTTTGGTGCGTGACTAGATACTATCGGACTGGTTCGTTTTTGGCGAAAAAGAACTAGTCTGAACTAGAAATTTAGTTCACTAGTTCGTGTTTTCCCTACAGGGAAACTACATATTGCGTAATAAAACAAAACTTTTGTCAGCTGTTTTTCTAATTGCGATGTGCATAACATGCCAATGGAAATGATATTTTAATTGATTTCACGATCAAATGTGCTGTACAGTATCGAAACGTTGCTTGAATCCAATATTATTTACTAAATTTGCTATAACTTTTCTATTTTCAAATCGATTTGCAAAAGATTTGGATCTATATACTTTGAAATTAAATAAGCTTTAATATAGAATAAAAATAAGAACAAAAAGTTTGCATCTTTTAGGTGTAATTCACAGTAGAATAACGATGCGACTTAAAATTGTGTCTGATTTCACCCATAAATTTGCAGATAACTCTTAAATCGATAATTTGATTGCAAAATATTTTATAGCAAGTTCATAGGGATTTCGAACACCTTTTACCTGGTGGAAAGCTTTTTGCGATATGAGAATCAGAACCGGATATTTGTGGAAAAAATTGAAAATGCTGTTTTCACAATTTGAAAGAAGAAAACCATAAGTTCGCAAATTCTTAAAACCTATTTTACTTTTTTTTTAATTTGTGATCTCATATTCAGATTCTGTGAATTATTTTACCTGGCAAATGACTATAAAGTTCCCGATTTTCAAATAATTTGTTAAATACTTGTTTCCCGGGATGCATATGGTTTTCTAAATTTTCAACTGCAACTCGTAAGTACTTAGAGTTATCATGTTCAAATAAAATTTTGCACAGCTTCTTTTTAGACCATAATACATCTTTTTCCGCCCAGCAAACTGTATATTTGAGAAAAAAGTTCAAATTACGAACGGTCTAATGAACATATAAAACGGCAAGATGGAGCTTATTCTTTGAAAAAATTGATTTATTTCATTTTAATTAATTTCAAAGTAAATCATCGGCTTCGGCTTCGGTATTCGCCGAATGTTAGATTAAAACCGAAAGTTCGGTCCGGCTTCGGGTGAAAAATCTACCTTCGGTTGGCTCTGCTAATAACGTAATAAGTGCAGCTTTTGATGCAAATTTGTGTTTTTGTGTGCAAGTCAAAATCTAGAAAACTGCACGTTGGAAATAAATTGATTTCTACTTACATAATAAGTACAAGATCCAAAGTTAAAATATAAATATAGCTCTAAAACCACTGTTGACCGGAGCGATAGATTGAACAGGCGTAAAACAAAGTAAATCTGCAATTTCAACGTTTCTTAGCTTCACTCAATTTCCTTGTGCTGCTTTCAATGATATAAATATGTACATGTACATACGTTTAAACAAGCTACTTTGGGAGCCATAAACATATTATTAGCACCTTATAAAACAATTAACACATTACGGTCAACCATAAATAACTAAATGCATAATAAAATCAAATAGGTTATAAAAGGCGAAATGAAGCAAAAAAGTGCCGAAACGTGAAAAAATAACCAAACACACATGGACTGCGTAGAAAACGATCCAGAAAAAAAACTTTAGGTACCGTTAAACAATAAAACATTAACAATATAATAAAATTTAATAAAGTAGTTATATTAACAGTAAACATTTGCCACTTGAGAGTGTAGTGAATGCTCTACTGTCATTGCACCACAATCGTAAATATCGTAATTTTGTATTATTGTAGTTATATATGTATGTATGCATGAATGTGTGCATGCAGATATATATGTAGATATACATAACATATTTGTGAGTACATATGTTAAATTGAGGAGAGAAGAAGCGTCAATTTGATTAATAATGCTTTGATGTAAAACCAGTAAAAATGGCTAATTGTGCCGTGGTGTAATGGAATACAAATAAAATAATTTAAGTTTATTAACATGCAATGCATGTTTATTCTTAGCGATGTCTGTGACGCTTAAAATTATGTTAAAGACCTACGATACAACCCAGCCAGCGAAAAACACTAAGTTTTGCAGCTAGAAAGACATTTTTGTCACTTTTCGGAAGTCAGTTTCAGAAATAAAAGTGGAGTGGCTACAACTGCAAGAGCGCAAATCGATTTCGAAAATATATTTCAACTTGCTTGTGCTACCAGCAATTTTTATATTTGGTGTTAAACGATTCGAGTGTTTCCGTGCCACACTAATCGGGAATTTGTGTAAAATAATAAAGGATTATTATGACTAAAATATCAAAAATGCTTGTAACTTATTATTTTTGGAAACTTAATTTTTCGGTTATAAAATAATAAATTAATCCTCGTATTGAAAATAGGGTTAATTACAAACAACCGACCAAAAATTGTTTTCATAAATATATAGTATTGCCATGTCTAACACGCTATATAACCTTGAAAAACTGTGATAGATTTCCAAACAATGTGTAAATTTTGAGTTAATTTTGAAATTCGTGTACCATGTTTTTTGTTAATCAATGAAAAGTGCATGTCTGTTAAGTTGACATACGAAATGACATAAAAAGACAAAAAAATCTGTTCTGACTAGATTTTCAATAGTTCCAGAAAGTGTTTAGGCGAAAAAATTTAATGTTTTGAAGAAAATAAAAATTAAAACTAATCTGAGTAGCTTTTCAATATTTCTAGACAGGGCTGCCAATTTAGCTCTTTTCTCGTCAAATCTGCGTTGTCCATTTAGCGGCAGGAAATGAGAAATTGCGGGAAGCGGGAAATCCAGCTTTTTGAGAAATTCTCTGACGGATTTTTAGCTTTTTCCCTTATACAATATACATACCAGTACAGTACATATCGACTTATGTATTTAGAATTACCAGATAATTTCGATTACCACATAACTTCGATACGATTAAAAAAGTTAATAGGTGTTCAGTGGGCAATGTTTACGCGCATGGCATGAGGAGAAAGAAGACGTTCTAAAACGTTTTAATTACTGTGATGAAATCGTGGAAAAAATAATAGTTCAGTTTAATATATGTACATAATTAATTTTTTAAAATGAAATAATATAAGTAATATAATGCAATTTTGGGCAGAAGTTCAAACTTATACGCATTACAGATGGGCGATCTCGTGACTTTTGAGGAACAATGTTATGAAAGTTGCAAACATGAATCTTTTATCGAGTGAACTAAGGGCATTATTTTATTTATTTGGCGTAACTGATTATTTTCGTCGTTTGTTTTGTTCATTCACACTCGTTTTTAATGGTGTGAAATTCTAACATTAATCAGATGTTAGTCTGAAATAACTGGTCTCAGTTTCTCGATATATAATTGCGACTGCTACTTTATCACAGTCACAGTTCGTAGCAGCGACAATCCTAATACAAAACAAGTAAGAAAGTCTAAGTAAGCCGGGGTTTATCAATTTTGAGTAAATTAGCGTCCTTAAATTTCGAAATATTGATGTTTCAAGCATTTCTGAAATTTACCGTTATATGAAAAGCGGCCGTAATTTTAGTCCGATTTCAATCATTTTCAACGTTTTGCTTATATGTGGCAAGCACAATAACCATACCGAGTTTGGTACAAATTGGTAGAACGGTTACCGATATACATATATGTGATCATAAGTGGGCGGTGCAACGCCCATTTTCCAAAATTTTACCATAAACGTATTTCTTGGTAAAGAATTGTTGCAAGCATCAATTTTGAATAAATTAGCTTCAATATTTACTGATTTATCGAAGATTTTGTATTTCTCTAAATTACCGTTATATGGGATGTGGGC
>NW_016157863.1:129191-130874 GCF_001687245.7 Rhagoletis zephyria
TATTTATATTTATATTTATATTTATATCTATATTTATATTTATATTTATATATAATTCATTTATAATATAACAAATAAAATGCCTATCATACCAAATCCAAAATCAAGTTCACGATCCGCCACTGCAAACAGTTTAAGTAAAACAGTGAAAAATCTAGAAAAATAAAAAAGTATAGTTCACTTTACATCCGTACTTGTCTTTCGACTTCCCGATATGCATTAACAGTTCTCTCCACCGTCGAATAGACACAAAAAACTAGTAGGCACAAAATTGAGGGTAAATTAATACGCAACTGAAATCAGTGATTCTAAGATACAATTGAGGGATTCAAAACAGTGTCGTAAGTGTCGTATTGTCGTATGTCGCAAACTTTAAAAGCTTAAATAAATGTTTAGAGAACTTGAAACCACAACCAAATATTTTTAACACTGCGAAAATTCATAATATGACTTTGATGGTACTTTGCGAACCCCCGTAATATATTAATATATNATTCATAATATGACTTTGATGGTACTTTGCGAACCCCCGTAATATATTTTCAAGGCGTTTAAAGTTTACGACATACAAAAATACGACACTTACGACACCGTTGTGAATACCCCAAATGTGTGCGTACGTGTATGACGCAGGACATAATCGTTAATAATTTTATTATTGCAACCGAGTACTCCCATGAACAATAGAAACAGGGTCAGAATAGCAGCAGCAAAGAGGCAATATCAGAAAGAAATCACAGTTTTACTGGTGCAGCTAGGGAGAAAGTGATAGATTAAGAAAAATATCTAAGTGCAGCAAACACTTTAATGGCCTTGTTAATAGTCAAATATTTTTCAACTTTCCTCACATTGGTCACACAGTAACAAAGCTATCACAGTAAGTGGCGTGTGAATTATGCCGCGAATGTATATAAATAACTAAAAAAGTGAATCTAAGTAGCAATAAATCGTTTCAAAAATAAGTAAAAGAATCGATTTACAGTTTGGTTGTAACATTTTTTGTATTTTATATAATATCCGCTTATCTGGCGTATTTCGCTACACTGTACAAAGTTCAAGATGTAATTCTTGGTAAATATTTGAAAATATATTATAATACCAAAAACATATTGCACTGCTTATGAAGTTTATAATATGAACAGCAGTTATTTTTTTCTAGCCCATCTGGTGCGCAAAAGAATGAATCGATTGGCTACCAACCCGTGAATATGCAACACAAAATAGTCCATGCGTTAAATATATCCTGTACAGGAGAAAACCTTATCATTTTTCAAGGAATAATGTTTTCGGCTTGAGTCACACTGATTCAGTTCTGATTATCTTTGTTAAAGATATCAATATTTTTGTCACAATACTGGAAGATCATTTTTGAATTCTCAAACAATTCCCATGAAGTTCTGAATCCATCGATCTCAGTAAAACCTATCTAGTAAATATGGGGTTTTGAGATGCCTTGAATCCAGTGACCAGTGGCGTAGCCAGGATTTGGCGAAGGGGGGCGGAGGGTGGTTGATTTAAAAAAAATTTGCATCGATAACTTAAAGTAGTGATACACAATGGCTAGAGGCGTCGCACTATAGGCACAACACGAGTTTTTTTCAAAATCGTAGGTTTTCGCTTAGAAAAGAGATAATGGAATGCAGCGTTTAACCCTTTAATGCAGAGTCTGTCATATATGCAACG
>NW_016157863.1:131724-138213 GCF_001687245.7 Rhagoletis zephyria
TAACAGCAGAGTGAAAAATTGTTCTATATTCTGAAAAAAAAATAGCATGAAATGTTAACTACTCTTGCAAAAGTCGCTATAATATTTATTTATACACTTTCAAATGTCTCCTCTACGTATGAACTCAGAAAACTGCAAGAAAACGTGGTAGTTTCGGTGCCTAGTGGAAGAGGTCGCAAAAAAGAAGCAATCCAATCTTACTAGAGGAGAGAACGCGAAAAGCTAAAAAAGGTAGCTATGTAAAAGTTACTGTTTCAAAACTTGCAATATTAAATTTTTAAATATAAAATTTGCAAATCTACCATACTGTAATTTTATTTTTTTAATGGTATTAGGCTCTTATTTATCCAAATTTTCAGGTAATAAAAAAAGATACAGTTCGGATGTTACTTGTTGTCGTAGAGGTTTTTTTTTTTTAAATTTATGGTTTACTTTTATAAAATCACATAACGCTGTTTGCAAGTGGACTACTCATATATTCATTAACAGATAATTTGTCATCCGTCTGAAATAAAAAAATTTTAAATCAGAAGGATAAAATAGTATTGTGTTATTAATTCAAAAGTAAATAATTGTAGTTCAATGACGAAGGGGGGCAGGATCTATCCCCCCATATCCCTCCCCCTGGCTGCGCCACTGCCAGCGACATCTATCGGGCCAACTAAAAAAAAGTTTTTCAACATATATGGGTAAATGCATATTTGATCAATTTTATTACTGAAAATGTGTATTTATTATTTACATTTACATAAATTCTGCCCGTTACCGACAAATTCGGAATAATTAAATTTTATTAAAAAAAATTATTATTGCCACTTCTTGTAACGCACGTTTAAGAATATTGGTAATGCTTTCAATGTAATTATGTANTACATAAATTCTGCCCGTTACCGACAAATTCGGAATAATTAAATTTTATTTAAAAAAATTATTATTGCCACTTTTTGTAACGCACGTTTAAGAATATTGGTAATGCTTTCAATGTAATTATGTAGCTTTTCAGCCATTAACAGAGCAGAAAGTTACTAGTTGCGAACTATTTATTTATTTATCTATATATAATTGCTCAGTCATACGACTTAGTTAGGACCATTTGGAGTAGCTACAGAATTGTTTTATATATCAAATTAAAGTGCAAGCTCCATAGGTTATCCAAAAATTTTCGGATTTCAAATCGGTGAAGTAGGTGACAAAATATAAGCGTTTAAACAATTCCTTGACTCACACTCTACGTATCTATATAATTGCTGTCATAAGACTTAGTTAGGGCAATCTGGAGTAGCTACAGAATTGAGTTCAAGTGGCAGAAAAGTCGATAGGCATCAATATAATCTTTTGCAAAATATTAACAAATTTTCCGGGGAAGTGAGGTCTTATTCATAGTTTTGAAATATATTTTTCGAAACCAAAAAATAATAATTTTTGAGATCACATCTGGGATGTCACTAACCAATTTAAAGAACCTGAATGACAGCAAATCTCAAAGCTTTAACAATTTCTTGATGAGATGAACGATCCAAAATTAGCTGGTATAATAATTTTAAAATTTTTAGAATCAGTCGTTGAATTTTTGTACTGAAAGGGCTAAGAAAGATTTAGTTTTAAAGTTTGCCAATTTTCAGTGATTACTNAGTTTTGAAATATATTTTTCGAAACCAAAAAATAATAATTTTTGAGATCACATCTGGGATGTCACTAACCAATTTAAAGAACCTGAATGACAGCAAATCTCAAAGCTTTAACAATTTCTTGATGAGATGAACGATCCAAAGTTAGCTGGTATAATAATTTTTAAATTTTTAGAATCAGTCGTTGAATTTTTGTACTGAAAGGGCTAAGAAAGATTTAGTTTTAAAGTTTGCCAATTTTCAGTGATTACTGCGTTTCAGATTACGNATTTGAAAGCGGATTTATATGCCTGCGTGTAGCTGAGTGCGCAAGGATGCCACAAGTTGCTGATATCCGGAGATGGCCGAGTTCGAATTCCACTGGAGGCAACATGCAAATATTTCTCTTTTTTTAGTTTTTGTCTGATTANAAGTGTACATACGCACCCCAAGCATGCAGAGCGCCGCTCTGAGAGTGCACTCTCCATGCACCATGGCACGCACCATGGTGACAACACACACATTCACACATACATAGTACATACATGTTTATCCGTGCTGTGGTGTTGATGGATATTCAACATTTGAAAGCGAGATGGCCGAGTTCGAATTCCACTGGAGGCAACATGCAAATATTTCTTTTTTTTTAGTTTTTGTCTGATTATTCACTTCACGGATGCTTTTTCAGTACAAACGCGGTCATTTTTATATGCGCGTAATTGAATTGAATATTTACCAATATACAGTACTTTCGTTGACGTTTATAGTAAGATCAATTACGTTTCTATTTGATTTTAATATTTTTTTTTCCTCAGTGTACCTTAACCCTCTAGTAGGCCAATTTTTTTATGAATTGAAAAATTCAGGAATGGGTGATTGATGAAATGATGTCCATTTCGATCTGTGACAGTAACTTTTTCCTACAGGGGAGAAAAATCAAGACCGTCTGGAGACGGGCTCGCCGATATACTTTGACATATTTTCAGCTATCTCTTACACAATGTTGACCTACGAACCGGCAATCCCGTCTGCAGTCAGTCAAAAATGCAAACTGGGTTTTTATATGTCGGCAAGCCGGTCTGTTGACGGTCTGTGTTCGAAAGCAATTTTCTCCATTTCGAATAGTGGCATAATTATAAAGCTTATATCAAAATACAGTTCTTTTAACTACGAAATCCACCAAATTTTTTTATATCAAAAAATTGTTCAAAAGAAAAAATTTCTTTATATACGAAATTACTAAATATNTCTCCATTTCGAATAGTGGCATAATTATAAAGCTTATATCAAAATACAGTGCTTTTAACTACGAAATCCACCAAATTTTTTTATATCAAAAAATTGTTCAAAAGAAAAAATTTCTTTAATTACGAAATTATTAAATAGCAAGAAATAATTAACTTTAACCGTGTCTTTCAAAATCTGTAATTCAACTGCCGATTAAAATAAAACGGATTGACATAACGGATTCAAATTTACTTCGCCGTAAGGGTACGATTTTTGTCTAAAGATCGTGCCTTACGAATATAGAAAAAAATTATTATAGGTGCACTAAAAAGGAGTTTAGTTAACGACCGTCTGGACAAGATTAAATGTTGTCTTTCAAAAACTTCCTTAAATAAATCTGGAGCTAAATAGTGAAGTATATTCATGAATATCACGTTTTATTATTTAGGTAAGTTTTAATTCTTAATATTAGTAAGTATTTCTCTACTGCATTCACCCGGATTTCGGGGGGTTATTACTAGTATATACTACTATGTATGTATTATGCCCAACTATTTCCTTTTCTATATTTCTCCATACTACCTGCTGGTACTTATCATTGTATATCCTAGACATGTCTTTATCTATATAAGCGATTATATAAGCGACAAATAAAAAAAATCCCAAAATTTTCAACTTTACACATTTATGATTCTGGCATGCGGGGACGATATGTACTTGCCGATTTGTTTTACAAAAATTCTTTAAAAAGCAGACGTCTCGGTTGCTCAGCAAACCGGTTAATCGTTTCTGCAATTATTTCACATTTATTCTCTAAAACAAATTTTCGATGTATTCTTAAAATGCATAAACCTAAAGGTAAATTTTATACGAAATTAAAGTAACAACTTATTAAAACTAGTAGTAACACCCGAAATGCGGGTGAGTACTTAGCTCAAAATTTATTTAAAGAACTTCGTGAAAGACAACAATTAATCTTGTATTGCTAGTGTTGTTCGGATACGAGTAACTACACGTAATTACTCGATACTTTTTTCAAGTACTAAGCACTTTTTGTACTCGAATCCTTCCCGCAAGTACTTAGGTGGGTGTCGAGTACGCGATTAAAGTATTACTTGCTTTTCCGAAAATTCTGAATTTCGGTTCTGACATTATATGAATCATGCTGTTGTGGTTTTTGCCCCACGTTAATTTGGCTAATAAAGAAAGTGTCAATTCCTGCTCTCCCGTACTAGTCAATTATTAAAATTTTTCAAGATACAAACTTGTGGCTATTTTTTCGGTAAGTTTTGGTCGGAGAGTACTCGAACCGATTCTGTTTTTCTTCACATGACATAAGTATTTACAATGAGTTCGATATGAGTAAGTATCGAGCACTTCTCTCCGATACATTTGTGGCATCGATACTTTTCTTCAATATTTTTAAAGAGTACAGGTATCAAGTATAAGGTCGTATTGGAACAACACTATGTATTGCTAGACACCTGATAACCCGGGATAATTTTTAAGTTCTTAAAAGACATTACTCTACTCTAAGCTTCGTGCAGTGGGCCATGAGAAAACAGTCATCTTTAAGGTATAGTCCAACCTTTCACAATATCTGGTATTAGTCTTAATCTGAAACGCAATAATCATTGAAAATTTGCGCCGTTTATGGTGAAAAGCATTTAATATCACACTTTCAAACTAAAGCTTTCTTAACCCTAGAAGCCTAATCTATTTGGGAGTAACGTAAGGTCTTAACATACGCCTTAGAGGCTTATGTACTTATAAGATAACCTGTGAGCTAAAATATACTTAGACCTGCCTTACTTTTTAAATAATATTGAAGTTGTGAGTTTGACTAATAATTAAACATAGTTTTATTAATAAAAGCTATAACCACATTTTTTTAAAACAGCGAAAGAAAAAGTCAATTTTGTGTTAAAATTAAAAAACGACCCATTCCGTGTACGCCTCGCAGACGTAGATTATACTTTTAGGGTTAACCCTTTCAGTACAAAAATTCAACCACTGGTTCTAAAAAATTTAAATATGTATACCGGCTAATTTTGGATCGTTTATTTTAAAAATCACATACAAAAATGTGTAAAGCGGTCATTCGGGGTCTTTTTTAATGGTCAGTGATATCCTAGGTGTTTAAAAAATAAAGGGATCTCAGCTAACTTTTCCGAATCTCAATTCCACGGAAATATGGTTAATATTTTTCAATAGATTATATTACTCACTATCGACTTTTCTGCCGCTTTTTACTTTTTTAAGAAACACGGTCAACTGCAACTGCAGCTTGCACTTTAGTTTGATATATAGCTCAATTCTGTGGCTGCTGCAGCTCGGTCTAACTAAGTCGTATGACTGAGCGATTATATATAGATACTAAAGGCCTGGGGGGCTACATATCGTGTTACATATCATGCAAGTGCCAGTTTATATCATGTCGCTTATACATGTTTGAAAGTGATATATGAAAACACTGCCGAATAAATTCCAATCAAATCATGCATCAAATTTATGCATGTCAAGGAACAAATGCGACATATTCAGCATTTATTTACATAGTATATACGGGAAGAGATTTTCCGTATAGTATAGTAACATTTATTAAACAATTATCTAATTAAAAACCTATATACATTTTCATACAAGGCAGGATTAAACAGTATTAAAAATATACTGCAGAAACACAACAGCTGAGCTAAGAAGCAATGACATCCCTGCAGTACGGGGGAGTGACTACAGGACTGCTGAATCGGTAGCTACCTGATAAACACCGTCAATTACCGACCGACTACTTGCAGTGTATTTCATCGATTACTTTTACAAGGCAATGTCCTAGTCGGTAGCCACCATCGGCTCTCTCTGCACTACTGGGAGTTACTAAAGTAGTCACTTGCGTGATTTATGGGCGCCCTCTGTAGTAGTTTTTCGCTATTCTGCTTCCGACTGGTTCGACTGCACTACCACGGGTTAATAGAGTAGCTACTTACCTAGGAGTCGGTGCAGTAGCGGTTCAAAAGTAGCGATTGACTCCAGCAGTACTGGAGGGATGCTATAACAATAGCGGTACTCACTTTCCGTAGCATTTTAGGTGTAAAGTTGCTACATAGCAATCTAGCTCGCATTTTGTTGTTGAAAGAGCAACAAAACATGTGCTGTGAGGTTGTACTTTATTTTGCTCTGATTTTGGCTTTCTACTTACTAAGTTCATTGTGCTAATTCTGTGTTAAAGTAGTGATAAAAAGTGCTTACGAGCATCAGAGTGTGAAATAATTGAAGCTAAGTGAAAGTTATTGGTTTTATATTAAAGTAAATTTAATTAAATTTCACTAGCATACATTCTAATTTTGCCGAGTCATTTGTTGCTATCATTGTGGTTGTATCCTTTGTAGTTAACTTTCATTTTGTTTTTGCACATTTGTTCTACTCTTTTTGTTTACTTCTTCTAGTAATTCTTGTCACAGCTGTTTGCGTTGCGTTTATTAAGTGTCATAATTACAGTGATACTCAAACTGTTCGCTACATTTATTTAAAGCTATTTACATCAGCTCTTTAATTGTTATAATTTATTTTGTTTGTCAAATTAAAGGCGATTCTGAACGCTTCTTATCGTGCTGGCTGTGTGATGGTATTTACCATCTGAAATGTGCTGGTTTGA
>NW_016157863.1:141527-160010 GCF_001687245.7 Rhagoletis zephyria
AAGATGTTTAAATTTATATTTTGTTACCTACTTCACCAATTTGAAATCTGAAAACTGTACCTTTCATGAGCATGAAATGGTATTATAACTTTGGTCCGATATTTGTAAGTACCAGAATAAGAAGAGATAGTCATGAAAATGTGTACTTATGTATGTGACCAAAACATCGAGTTGAGCCGATTTAGGCATATGGCAACCGACTTCAGTTGGGTGGCCACTGGCTGAAATGGTTTTGCAGATGGCAACTGCAAGCTGGCAACTGAGTTGCTATATTGGCATCTGCATTTTTGTGGTCGCTGCTGTAATAATCGAAGATTGTATACCTACATATAAGGCAAACTTCAAAGCCCCACATAGCGACACCCATGCGTGGTGGTGCATCTAGCCCTGCAAGTACAATATGGCAGTCCGAGCAAAGGAACGTACTCTCTGTGCAGAGATCAAGGTTTTCTGGGATGAAATTATTTAACTAGCTGGGCGAGCAAATCAGTGCAGAGTTTCAGCCGCGGGTGACTAACGGTTCACAGAGATGCCAATTTTCCCTTTCCTAGAAAGAAATGGCAGGCGATTCTTTGTGCGCAGGTAAGGGGCAGCGCAGTACGCCTTTTCCGAAGGACCACAAACTCCGTGATTTCCGTGTCAAAAGTTTACCCATCGAGCAATTTTGTTGGTCGAGGTTGTGTGGTAAATTCCATAACATTCGATTCCATTTCATTATCGATCCTGGCTTGACGTCTTCAATCCGACCCGTACCTTCTGGCCATAAATAATGAAGTATCAGTTTGGATTGAGTCATAATCAGCGAGAGCCATCCTACCGATTGTTGATGAGATTTGCCGCTTCGTTGAAGTGTTTACAGAGGAACGGGAATGATTGGGTAGGAAAATGACTTCGAGAAAGCGCTGCATCTCATACCGACATTTTTTGTTCCACTAGTGCTCTCAAATTTTAAAAAGTTCAAATCAATGACGACGAAATTTGGGATTTTTTCCAGAATATCTGGGCTATTGACCATTCGGGGGATTGACCTAACGCTTGCAACTTTGAAAACTTAACTTGATCGATAATCTAACAACATATTTGCCGCCTGACCTACGATATGTAGTTTTTTTGATCCTCATATGGTATGTATGTGGTTGAATTCCTCTTGCTACCAGAACTATCTTAGTAGTTTGAAATACATTTTCCACGAGCAAGCTTATGCCTGCGAAATACATTTGGTATAAAAATAACAAAAGCAATGATTTGTAGTATGAGAGTGACACACGTGTGCTATAGGTCGCAATATTGATACCATACTACGATGTGTGTCACTAGTATTGCACACATGTTACGATGTATGACATAGAGCATGATCTGAGGGATAAAATCACTTCCAATAGTCATATCGATGTGGGCTGGGTTGAAACAGTTGAGATCTGCTAAGTCTAACATGGCGAGTTGATTTCAATTGTGAAGGTATGAAGAAGTTTAGTCAATTTTGAGAGGACGATTGATTGGGTATCAATCATGGCGAGTGTCAAGAGGTTTTGAACTTTCGACGTGATGAAAGTTTTTTGGGAACCTTGGTCAATAATAGCTCGAACCTTATGCAGTTTTCGCAAATGCTCTATTAAGACGAGAGCTGTTGGAAGTAGGGGTTTCCCTTCGTTTACTGTTTGCATGGATTGGCAGAATTATCTACCTCGTTTGTGGATGTTTTCGGGTGTATTCTGGTGTATTCTGATTTTCTTGAGATATTCGATTTCATGTTTCCTTCGGGATCTGGGCTTCCTAGATCATCTCAGTGCTTGGCGGGTAGATGTTTGAGATATGATTGGTTTTTTTGGCCTTCGTCATTACAGTGCCCCAAAAACCTTAGTTTGACTTATAGTATTTTTATGTTCATTCTAGAGATCTCTGTGCAGGATTTTAAGTCGCCACGCCCATTCCTTTGGGCGCTATGAAATCGCACATTTTATATGGAATTATAAATTTTTTACGCATCAACAAATTTTTTCCCATGAAGATATTTCGTTCACGGTTTTTTTACGATTACTATTAAGAAAGTAATATACTAAGAACGACTTCCTGAGCCAAAAACAGAATTTTTCGCCAATGTTGACGCAGTTTCTTGCTTATATCCAGTGATCGGACTTCTACCACATTGTGGTAGATCTGCCACTTATTTGAGCTTCTACCACATCTACCACACAAGGTCTGAAATCTACCATATATTGGCGTTTTTGAGTAGTTTTATTTTTGCTCGACATAATTTTCTTAATTTTAAGAGCAAAATTTGTCCAGCACTAAACACTAACAACAGGCAGAATGGGAGGATAAAATAAACTGTAAAATTGAAAATTTTCTAAATATTAAATTTTTCGACAAGAAACGTGGTTTTATTGTGTTAAATTGCAAAATATATGATTTATATAAAGAATTAATAGCGAAAATGTTAAAAAAGCGGCGATTTTTGTGAAAGTATTAGCAAATTTTAGTGTATCTAAAGTTTCCAAAGCGTTATTTCTGGAACGTGCCACATTTGTTTGTCACATCCACATAACATCGTCACAACAACAACCACATAATCAAGTCTAAATAGCAGCAGAATAGCTGCCCTTGATTGTTGTTGGGTTTACATATGAAAAAGCGGAAAAAAGCAACAATGGTTTTCTTGGCGAACTGGCTTGGCTTTGTAACCCGAGGACACTGGTTAATATCCCAGTCACGGCGGTTGAAGAAGTATAATGAGGAGATGTGGTGATACCCGAAATAGCAGCTATAACTTTTACAAAAATGAAAATTACTGTTGTTTTTCCACAAAAATTTTCATTAATAATGGCCTCAAACTCAAATAAACAAAAAAAATAGTCCAAAAAAAAATTAAAACAGGAAAATTTCATAAAAAAAAATTTCATAAAACGAAGCTTCAATGATAATATTTCTAAAATACTCAAATTTAAATATAAATCACACCAAATTATAAATTTCTATAAATGTATGTATGTACAGTAGAGTGGTCGAAAAAAATTTTTTCCAAGATAGGGTTTGGGGGACCTTCCAAAATTTTTCCTTTTGCGAAAGAAGTCTAGGTATACATTTAGATGAACCTTTTTATAAAAATCACCAATAGTTTTTCCAGTTTCGCAGCGACCCAATAGCGCATTTCAAGGCACTGTATAAGTTGCAGGTGAAAACTGAAAGTTGGTATAGATATTACCACCAATACAAAAATTGGACCACTTTAATATACAGTGCCGCACTAAATTATTAATAATAATAATAGATTGGCGCTTACACATATGTTAGTGCTTGGCCGAGCTTCTCCTACCATTTTTGGTGTGCGTCTTTATGTTGTCACGGCGATTGTATTTTTATGAGAAGCTGTCATGGCAGAAATACACTCGGAGGTTTGCCATTGCCTGCCGAGGGGCGGCCGCGTTTAAGAAACATCCTTTTTTCTATATTTTTTTGCGATATTGCTTATACCATTCGTGCAAAACTAAAAAAAATCAATAAATTTGCTTACAAGTTGGCATTTTAGTAAAACAAAGTGCCAGTTTGAAGTTAGAAAACAATCGTGTTGATTTTTGGGAATTTCTTTGCAGGTAGTTTCTTCCAAACAAAAAAAAAATATCGAATATACTTTGTACTTCACTCATTTTAAATTAAAAATCAGGACATTTTGCGTCCTTGCAGGTATTGTACCGGAACCAGCACATAGTTCTTAAATCCGGAACAGTCCCACCGAAACGGGACGGTTGGCAAGATTTCGGCGAAGGCATTGTCAATACAAGTATCGACACTGAAGAAAATTTGGTACAGAAATGTAATAAATTGCCAGCCTAAAATATAAAAACGATGATGGATAATATTTGCGTTCCTTTCGGTTCCGTGACGCCGTTACGCCCCTTGATTTTCCCAGTGAAGATCCATCTCCGGAGTTCCTGTCGCATCTATTTGCGCGATTAAATCGCCGTGGAGCGAGGTAATTTTTGGGCTTTCTTTCGACAGGCATAATTGAAAAATTGGAGTAGGAGTCCGATGGGAAATTAAACCGTCAAATCGAATTTTCGAGAAATAAGGGAATTGTTTCTACTTTTATTTAAACGAAATTACCTTATCGGAAAAGGTCATGGGGGTCATAAATATCTAGCTACACGCTATTCCAAATTAAACGTAAGAAGACCTTGCGCGATGGCACGAAGAGATTCATCCTTACAAGAAAGAACGTGGTAGGTATATTAATGGCTTTACTTGAAGGACATTCATTGAAGATATCAAAAAATTCCCCTAGCGAATGTACGGGAAAACTTTTAATTCTAACTTGTGAAACAGGGAGGATTCTTGGTTCTTCTTTACAACGCTAGAGGTTCACTCATCAGACCAATGTTGTACTTGCAAGGTCATAGAAGAAATTAACTCACGCTTGGCAGAGATATCACAGCGCACTATTCTTGGCCAAGTTAAGCTAAGAATTTTTACTTTAAAACCCGATTCTGCTTTTCAAAGCTAAAATTTTTACCAAAATATTTAATTACAACTTTATGAGTTTTATTTTTCAACAAAAATAATCATAATATTTTGAGTTTTATTTGTTTTACCGAACCAAATGCTCCTTTCTTCAGTGTTATTTTATCTCGCAGAAATAAAAATTACACAAATAAAAATTCAAAATAACAATTTGAAGAGGAGATATCGAGCTCTAACCGCCAAAAAAACGTGTGCGACATTTCTTTAAAAATTTTCTTTTTGTAGCAAAAATATTCCTAGAGCATCTAGATGCATTTCTGCATCAAAAAGACAATTTTGAAAAAAAATATTATTTGCGGTTTATTGGGCATGAATGCTAGAAACATTTTTTGTTTTTTTTTTGTGAATATAACGTAAGTTTTGTACATATATTCGCTGCAAACAAAACTTTTGTAGGCGCATTTTAAGCCTTTGAGCCAAGTTTCTATAAATAAATTGATTTTTGCATCATGCTTTCATCGCGTAGAAAATTAATGAGCCAGATGTATTTTATCACATTCGTAGTGAAAACACCTTAAAAAGGTTTTCAAAGCCTTTAAAAAATGTTATATAAAGAGCTTCTTTTTTCTACTTCAAATCGAAAATTTTGGGATGGATACAAGGCGTGAATACCCCAAATTGTTCGCTTACTGTGCTGTGAACACTTCTCCTCCTCTGCAATGGTAATATCCAAAAAAAGCGTGGAAAGATCACTTTGACGACTGATTTTTCTGCTGTGATAATTTCCGTGGTGTTAACGTTAAAAAACTATTTATCCAAATTAGGATCGCTAAAAGATACTTATCAAATTCAGAGTAAGGGCCTACTCCAACATTTTGTCCAATTCCTTGACCCATAATTCAAAGAAAGTGGCCCAAAACATAGAAATACACACACATTTTAATTTGGATGTAAATTCTAAATACAACCACTTTCGGTGTGTAGTAAGGAGCTTCTAGGAAGGGGGGATGGTCCCAAAACACACCGTAAAACATAAAAACTTTAATTGTATACAAAAATTCAACCCTGTTCAGGGTATAATAAAGGGCTTCTAGGGAGTGAGGGAGGAGTGTTATTCATTTTTGTAGTCAGTTTCAGTCCAAAAGATACACTCTAAAAAATTTGTGTTTAAATTTGCGCATATTAAGATAGGTAACCAGTTTCCTCTCTTAATAAATACAAATTTACACCCCGCGTTAATTAAATTAAACACTGCTTGTTTACTTTTACTTATCATACATTTATTGTTCACAATTTCACAGTTGACACATAAAATGTTTAAAATTTGATCTAAAAAATGTTTGTTAAATCTACGCATATAAAGAGAAGTAACCAGTTTCCTCTCCTAATGTGTGCAAAATTAAACACTGCCTGTTTACTTTTACATACCTAATTTGTCGCGTAGAATAAAATTACATATAAAATGTTTAAAATTGAGTTAATATGAGCACTTAATATTTGTTATTAGTAAAAAATGTATTTTTACTTTCAAAATTTTTACAATTTTAGAGATTTCATGTGAATGTATATGTGTATATTTTAAACATCCTATGTTCAAAATAAAATCTTAAACTTCTTGTGCATATATTTACATATACATATATGGTTGAAAAATAAACACTTTTCAGTAGTAGTTATCATGCACTTTTTAAAGTGTTTAGAATTACACATCCATCACAACTTTGCATAAAAAATGAAATTTCAATCCCCAGGGGTGGTTGGTAAGGGGTGGTAGCGGGAAAATAGTTTAAGTTATTTTTATGGTCATATTCGTTTTCAGCGCCCGAAAAACCTAGAGGTAGTGGAGTCTAGCCTATGATTCACACATTTTTTTTTTTGTGTTCCTGTGTAGTTACAGGACAAGCCGGTTTCGGCGTTGTACCATCTTCAGTGTCATTTTTCGTTCTCGAAAAACGAAAAATGACACTGAAGATGGTACAACGCCGAAACCGGTTGGTCTCCGAACCAAATTTGACAAGGGATGACGGAAAATCGTTCCACTTTACATCACACTCCTACCCTGTCGGAAACACCAACAACGAAAATGAGAATATTTTCTGGAGTTTGGTATGCTCCCAAAAGTCAGGGCCGGAGATATTCTAACCAAATTGCCCAAGAAATTTTTCTGAAGAAACTAACCACATAAAAGTTAGAAACCTGTTAAATTTTCATTTAGGGCAAAATTAAAAAAATTATGGAGGCGTGCAGAAAATTTAAAAAACTAATGATGCAGTTCGATTCCCGATATCCGAAATAAGATAAAGCCGTACTCTCCGCCCATGTCTTTGAAAATTAAAAAAAAATATGACAGTGTTTTCTAAAGAATCGGTTTCTAGGTAAAAAGTAAAAATTTGTTGGCGTCAGGTAAAAAAGTGACATTGTATATTACTTTGCTACCATTTTTTCATTCCGAAAATGGTATTGTTTTTGTTAAGATTTACAACTTTGAATGTAGTATTTCCATCAAATTGCACTACCTCTCTGATTAAAAAGTTGGAAATTTAGACGAATATTTTTTTTTTTAATTTGGATAATTTTTATAATCTATGAAACTTTGAGTTACATGGTTTTCTTTGTGATAAAAACTATATTTTTGTACGAAAATAGATTAAAAATAAATAAAGAAGAATTAAATGGAAAAAACTTGTAAAGAAATAGTGTCCGTAATTATGTGGCCACCTCTGTTTAAACACATGTATGTATGTATATAGGCCCGAATTAATAAAAAAACGATTGATACATTTTTTGTTATTTTTAAGTGCATATTTTGACAATTCCTGTGTAGAATAGAACCAAGTAATTTGTACTTTTTTTTTGTAAAGTGGAGAAAATTCAAGTTTTTATATTTAACAATTTTTTCCATACTTTTGTGGTACCTTATTATATTTTAATTTTCCTTTATGTCTGCTAAAACAAGATAGAAAACGGATAGAATTGCCTAAAAGGGTTTTTTCAAGAATTAGAAAATACAACAAAACTAGGTACATAAATACTATTACTTGGTTCTGTTCTACCTCGAGAGATAAGGGCATGGAAAAAAATATTTACCTCTAAAGGCTTATTAGAAAAGCGCTGTGGTGTTTTGAGTTATTCAATCTGCAAAAAAAAAAATTTAATAAAACAAAAATTAGTTTGTATTTCTGAAAAATAAAATAACACTCAAGAAATGAGTTTCATTTTCTTTGAAAAAAATTTAGCTGATAAAATTATATGAATCTATGATTATATTTGATTAAAAAGTAATAATTTACAAAATAATTATAATTTCAGGAGAAGAAAATAACATTAGAAAAATTAGTTTTATTGTTTATTAAAAAAAATCCAGCTTGACATATAATTTTATATCTGAATAATGCAACGAAATTCGGAAATGAGCATTCTGTTATTATTGATAGCAAATTTGTTTTGATAGGACTCTTAATGATTATAGTCAGTATTTAAGAACATAGGGGAAAATGGTTTCTAGTTAATATATGCTTAAATAGATTTATGTTGAACCATGAAGCACTTTATAAGTATAGCACATGTTCCAATTCGTTGTTTCATTTTTGTGTCATCGCCCGTATGCCAGAAGGGCTCGATCACATCCTCGAATTTCATCCTTCTAATTTTATAGGCTTAAAAAAATTAAAAGACCATTTACAAAACATATTCGTCCTTTTGAACGAAAATTTTGTAATACAGAATTTTCTCCTATTTTGTACCCATATTGCTATTCAACATTGCATAGATTTTTTTAAATAACTTTTGTGATTTTGAAGTCCTTTAAAAAAAATCCTGACACCAGAGATAAAACCTAAAAGAGCAGTTTTATTATATTTGGACCACAGTTCCGTGAGCATATTAATTGCTTCGTGTATTTCGAAATTTTTTTTTTTTGTCGCACGGTGTAGTAAGTCTGTGATTTTTTATTTCGTAGCATATTATTTTTATTATTTTTTAAATAAAAGGAAAACTTTACAAACATAAATTTTTTTCACAGCCACTAAAAATTCTTGGTATTGTAAAGGATGCAATTGTAAATGCTTTTTCAAGCAAAAAATCAGCCGAATAGGCCGAATACCGAAGCCAGGCTGAGGCTTCGGTCGGACACTAATATGCATGTACCTATACATATAAATATATATGTATATTTCTTGCTCCACTCAGTTTGTGACTTCCCAACTTTTCTACGCGATACGCAACATCAGGCGTATCGGTTTTCAAGTTTTGCCTTTACTTTCCTCTAATATTTGGGATTGCACTTGTGCCGAGTCAGCAAATATGGCTCCTCACACAAGTTCGTTAATTTGATTTTGTTCCACACTATCAATCCGCAGTCCGCATTACATTTTTCGTTCAGCAGTTTATTTGCTGGTTTTCTTATCTTGTGTTGAATTCTTGGGAAATCTATACATGCCTCAGTTTGATTGTACGTGTATGTAAAATAATATCTGGTTAAGTGCTCCGAGTTATCTCCATATGAATGCTGGCATCTAAGTCAAACATATTCTTATACATACATGTATATGTATATACGTATGTATTTATGTGCATTTGGATTCACATACATATGTGCATTCCAGCTGTGTTACTAAAATTATGTATATGTATATACATATGTATATACATGCATAAGTTAGTACATATGTATGTGCGCACACACTCGTCCATGTTTAAGAAGCACGAAAAACATGTATCTACATACATACTTATCTGTGGTCATAAGCAATAACCGCCTAAGTCGACTTAAGTAAGAATTAAGTTATATATGCTATCGTAATCTGCAACTACTATTCCATGTGAATGTGAAATCCCCATCTGGCCAGCTAGGCTATTTAAAAAGTTATAGACGAACATATTTTGGTTTCCGCATAAGATTAACATTACAATCCAAATGTCTTAAACGTTTTTTCTCGAATTCAGATTTTTCGACTTAGGCGTATATTGCTTATGGGCACAGATATGTATATCATCATAGAGAATAAGAAAGTATCACATAGAAGATTCGCGTCGGCTCAAGCCGAAAAAATATTCACGTTCGCTGTATGCATATGTAGGTACATATGTATGTAACTACATGCATTTACTTATATGTTTAAAAATACATAAACACATTCATGCATACCAAAGAGGAGATATGTATACTTTTAACTGCTTCTTGCTGCTACAATTAGCCGAACAAAGTCTTGTAATAAACGGAGGATTCAAACACATTTTTTAAATAAAAATGAGTAAGTATGTTTCAAAGTATGTACATACATTAATCAGCATTTGAGATGAAAGAAGTGCGACAAATTGGACAATATTACTTAGCTAGCTCGGTGATGCTGTCATTAATGCACATTTTTTTAGTAAAAAAAAAGAATGTAACTCAATGAACTTTCAAAGCATAGTACAAATTCCGAATAATAAAAGAATACCAAAAATAGATATCCTGTACGGTACCGAAAAATCCCGAAATGTCTCAATGAAGCACGAAAGATTACGATCTTTTTGATCTTATTGTAAATAAATAAATTCTCAAAAAATATTAGACACACTTTTCTTTTTATAACAATAATTTTAATCACTCACATCATTAACACCAATCAGTGCACGCACTTTATAACTTTATTGGTAGATCTACCAACTTTTTAGTTGTATTTTATTTTCTTTCATTTTTACCAACATATGTATGTAGGCTAAAAATCTACCAATATTTTCCGGAAAGAAAGCAAAGAAATTTAATTGAATGCAATTTATGTATGAATATTTTGTCATCGAACACACCTAAAATAAAAATGAAAAGTTAACGCTGGCCTTAATCAATTTAAAGGTGAAATTACCTCTCTATCAGCTGTTTATATAAATATTTATTGTTTGCAATAAGTTTTTTTTTTATTGAGGATGGCAAAAGAATGGCCTGTAAACTTCAAGCATTTCAAATCTAATTTTAGTAAGAAATTTTAAGAAGGCATAATTGTTTGAGCCCCTTTTGAAATTAGTACAGGGCTTAAATTACGGCATACGGAATTAAACTCGAATCGAAAATCTTTTTGAGATTACGGCATTTAGTAGCGAGCTCGGTTTTTCAATTTGAAATGTGCTTGAGCGAATTCAGCTGTCACTTTATTTCATTCGATTCGAATGGAGTTTCATTCGATCACGGATGCCGATTTTTATTGAATGTTTTATTGACGTGAAATAAATTGTTTGTTATTTAAAAATATAATACAATTATCCCATGGCGAATTCATATAAGGTTATAGCAGGAGTACAAAAACAAAAATTACACCAACTATATGAGTAAAAACTATCTAATATAGTTTCTTAAAAAAAAAAAATCTACCACTTTTTGTATGTAAAATTTACTACTATTAATTTTCTCGAAGTTCGTGCCCTGATACCAATAATAATTTCCAGCTTGAAATTCCTACGGAGAATCACTCTTGCCAACAAGTACTACTTTACACTAAGTAGGCGATTGAGAAGTACGTACAAAACTCACACTCTATAAGTCACTTATCATGCCCGTGCTGGTATGTGGCGCAGAGGCATGAGCAACATCCGATGAGGCGACTCTTGGAGTATTCGAGAGAAAGATCAACAGGCCTTTACGCGTTAGCGGCGACGAGTACCGATGGAACAATGAGCTGTATGATCTTTACAACGACACAGATATAATGCAGCGAATCAGAATACAGCGGCTCCGCTGGCTAGGTCATGTCAAGCAAAGCAAAGAAGCAAACGCTCCAGCTCTGAAAGTATTTAACGCTAGTTGCGATGTTGGTAACAGGAAGAGGAAGACCCCCACCGCGTTGGAAAGACTAGGTGGAGAAGGACTTGGCTTCACTTGGCATTTCCAATTGGCACAAAAGAGAAATGACTGGCGTGCTGTTTTGGACTCGCTTAGAAAGTTACAGCGCCAATAAAGAAGAAGAAAGATTTTAATCATTCAAAGTAATACAGTCAAGTTAAATTCGAAGAATCTTTAACAGTTCCTGATATTTTGAGTCACTGTGAAGTAACGAGGTCAATGCATGAATGAGTGAATCGAATTTAACCCTTATGCTGACATCCAGTGCAATGTGTATACATTAGAGTGGCCTTTTTGTTGTATGAAAAATTTTAAAAACATGAATTCAAATGATTTCGCACAGAATAATGTGAGGTTGGGGATCTATATATTAATACGCTAACATAAATTTTGTCTCCGTTCGTTTGGCGATTCTACCGAACCGATTTCAAAACCAAGAACACCGTTGGAAAGGCATTTTTCCGTAGATGGGCAGAGTTTTTATGATTTCACAATTAGTTGAAAATTGCGGCCACAACCGTTGCTTAAACATTTTCGAATTGTGAATAGATGTTGCTGCAACATGTTCAATTTGGCATGTTTCGCCTGTTGTTTCACTGCACATTTGAAATTAAGCTTTGAAATAAAGATAAATATGAAGATGAAGAAATAAATGAGAACGATGAAGTCAAAAAAAAGGGCAAAAGTGAAGATAAAGACGAAAATGGAGACAATGACAGATACATAAGAATTAGGGTAACTAAAAGGGTAAGAACATTTCTTGAATTAAAAAAAAAAAAAGTTAGCCGTTTTTAGCCGATTTTACTATTTGCCAATTTTTCAGGTGCAAAAAGTAAACAAGTTGTTCGAAAGCAATAATGCAGACCCAATGAAGATTTTTAATGAACTCAATGTTTTACTTTCGCATCTATGCTCCCTAGTGGTTATCAGCGCGGACACATTTGATCCTATATGCTCCCCGTTGGAACCATACCTTGCTCCATTTCCTCAGTTTTATCACAGTTTTGAAGAGTATTTAAAAACAAAAGTAAGCACAAACGCTTTTGACCTCGAAGCCGAGAAAATAATTCGAGAATATGGTCGCTATTTTATTATCACTTTAATAAAGGAATTACGCCAAAGCCTCCCTACAAATATTGCCACACTACAAAAAATTGACATTTTTCGGTTGGAAATGCATTACGAGTAATTAAACCAAAAGTATTTGTTCAACTACAGCAACAAAAGCACAAATATAATGCCGATGAAATAACATCCATAGAGATGCAATAGCAACGGTTAACGTTACATACCTGGAGTAATTTAGACTCAACTGTAAAATTTTGGGCTGAAGTTTATCAAATTCGAAATGCCCTAGGAGAAAACCCTTTTGCTGACCTTTGCAACCTAGTTTTTAGTTTTCTTGTTTTGCCTATAAGTAATGCAGAAGGAGAGCGAATATTTAGTTCAATGAATATAATAAAAACTAAGCAAAGAAATCCAATGTGCGTTAAAACGTTAAACGCTATTTTATATATAAGATACGGTTTAAAACGTGAAGAAAAATGCTGCCATAATTTTACTGTAGATGACGATCTCTTAAAATTAATGAATTCAGGTGATATATACAATAGTGATTCATTTGATGATGCGGAATATACACTCGATATAAATTAATGGTGTTAACTAGTCTTTCGTTTCTTGCGATTTGTTTAAATAAAGCATGTGAATTTTCACTAAAACATTTTAGCCGTTTTTTGCCAGAGTCTATGTGAAATTTCACTAAAACATTTTAGCCGTTTTTAGCCGCTTTTTTTGCCAATCTAGCCGGTCGGCCCAAAAAGTTCTGGCAACACTGATCCTATCACGTCATCGCACCTCATCTCATCTACGTGAATAGAAAAAGAAAAGGATATAAGCAAAGATGTGAAAGATAAAAACAAAGATGAAGACCAAGGTAAAGTTGCCGATTTCAAAACCAAAAACACCGCTGGAAAGGTAATTTTCTGTAGATGAGGAGAGTTTTTATAGTTTCGAAATTGGTTGAAAATCGTCGTTTAAAAATTTCCATATTTGTGTATGGTTGTTTTTGCAACCTGTTCAATTTAAGCTGTTTCGCATTTTGTTTTACTTCGTATTTGAAATTAAACTTTGAAATAAAGATAAATATGAAGATGAAGAAACAAGTGATAACGATGAAGACAAAAAAAAAGGCAAAAGTGAAGATAAAGGCGAAAATTGAGATAAAGGCGAAAATGGAGACAATGAGAAATACATAAGAATTAGGTTAAAAGATAGGAATCGAAATAAAATTGAAATTTATCGAATCATCGAAGTTTATAATTATCGAAATTTATCCATGCTTATTAAGTTATCGCAACGTATCGAATTATTCAAACTGATCAATGTTTACTGAGTTGTCGAAATTTATAGACACAGAAACTTAGTTGTCCAAATTTACGGATAGTTATCGAGCTATAAAAACGTGTGAGATTAACGAAATTTGTCAAGTTAAAGAAATGTATCAAGTTATCGATATTTATTGAATTATCATTATTTATCACTGCTTATCGAATTTAATCGTCTTAACAGAGTGTAACGAGTTATCAAAATGTTTAGATAGTCTTCGCAAAAGGTGGAGATGTCAAAAGTAAAAATTTATAAAGTTATCCAAAGTTTTTACATTTTTGAGTTATCGAAATTTATCGAGCCATCTAATTTCACAGTTATCGAAATTGGTCGAGTTAACGAATTTTGTTAAGTTATCGAATTTTAGTGTTCTTGAAATTCATCGAACTATCGATATGTATTAAATCATCGAAATTTATAGATAAACTTGAATGTATCGGGTCAATTCCAAGTCCTGCCGAAGTCCTCCAAAGACCTTCTCAGATAAAAAAAAAAATTAGTTACGTTTTAGCAGAAGATTTTCCGGTTAGTTAATTTGTATCGCTACGTGTTAAGTTAGAAAACCTCTCCAAGGCTTCTAAAACTAGAAAAACTGTCGAATTTCGACAGTAACTGGAACTCTAGTATAAATAAATACGTAATTAGTTTAAAAGCCTTCAGGTGATTCCTAGAGGTTCCGGGTAATGTTTTTTCGTGCGAAAACTTTCGGTTTTTGAAAATCGACCAAAAAAGGCCACTCTAATATATATACCTATGTATGTACACATATGGTAAACCCACGGTCTGGCCAGACCTTTATATAGAGTGTACAGAAATACAGACATACATAATTTGCTAAGGGCGTACTCCTGTAAGAACAACAATGGCGACCTAGTTACCGATGTTCAGAACGTACTTAAATTATCGAGGGAACATTTCTCCTACAGAATGGTAGCAGCTTGGAAAACTGTGGAGAAGAAGAACCCGATCCCCTAGTCGATGATGACGGAGTTTCCGTCTGACTATGACAATAACGCGGCTGAAAAACCACAAAGCTGCTGGAGCTGACAGCCTGCCAGCTGAGCTTTTCAAGTAAGGTGGCGAGGAGTTGATAAGGTGTATGCATCAACTCTTATGCAGAACATGGTCAGATGAACTCATGCCCGACGACTGAAATTTAAGTGTGCTCTGCTCAATCCACAAGAAAGGCGACCCCGCCATTCGCGCCAACTACCGCGGCATCAGCTTTCTAAGAATGGGTTATAAGGGATTATCGAGGGTATTGTGCGAAAGTCTGAAGCCCACCGTCAAGGAACTGATTGGACCTTACCAGTGTGGCTTCAGACCTGGCAAATCCACCATAGACTAGGTATTCGCAATACGCCAAATCTTGGAAAAGACCCACGAGAAATGGATCGACACTCACCACCTATTTGTCGACTTTAAAGCCGTTTTCGACAGCACTAAAAGGAGTTGCCTATACGGCGCTATGTCTTAATTTGGCATCCTCGTCAAACTGATACGGCCTTGTAAAATGACGTTGAGCACCAGTGCCGTCAGAATTGGGAAAGATCTTTCCGAGCCGTTCGCCACCAAACCGGGCTTCAGACAGGGCGACTCCCTTTCATGTGACTTCTTTAATCTGATGTTGGAGAAGATAATAAGAGCTTCAGAACTGAACCGCTCAGGAACAATTTACTACAAGAGCGTGCAATTGCTGGCATATCGATGGCTGAGTGGAAGATCGACCTATCTTGGCAGCCAGTTCGAAAACGCTCTATCTCAAAAAACTTTTCAAGAACGCCCTATTTCAGAATTTAATTGAAAAACACCGCCATTTCGACAGTTTGGTTTAAAATTGTTATAACTTGGCTCAAATTAAAGGTCTTGAATTGCACTTATTTTTCGAGTGATATAAAATTGAGTTAAGGATGCACTGCTGCATGCAAATAGAACAAAATTAAATAAATAATGCATTATTTTAATTAAGGTGTTAAATTTTTTTTCGAATTTTGAACAGTGGAATCGAGGTGCTCGTCTCAAAATCTATAATACTAGTATAATAAAAAGTACATAATTTTTTGGTTGAGGAATAAATCCCGTGGATTTTGCATGTTTTTTTTTTTTGAAGAACACTACTTTCGACCAATTTTTTTTTAAGTCAAGGGGTAATTGTGGCTCAATGGCCACAATTGAAAGGGATTTACTTTAGCTTTCAAAACCATTTTGTTTCGTATCAAAATGCTTCTTCTGTCGAAAGCGCTTCGATTAGTTCGCATGCAGTGTTCAAAATCTGGCCCTGGCGCTTGGTAAACATCCCGTCCCGCCATACTTTTTAATTTAAATTTTCTAGTTGTTATTGTTTCGTCTTTATCAGGCATTTTTAAAAACATTATTGATGTTGTTTTTAAATTTGGCGATATAAAATTATTGAATTCATATTTGCTAGAATATGGAAATAAAACACTGTTTAGCGTTTGTAGTATTTCTTTTATGGTAAAATTTAAAAAAATTACGAAAAATAGGGAATTTCAAAATTTTACCCTATGAAAACTCTCAACAACCTAAGGTATTGATAGATTGGTATACATCATTTTAACGGTAAAAAATGCTCGTTTCAAAACATGTTTGATTTTAAATCGTATGAAAAATAATCAAGCTGTTGATAGACAAGTTTGTCTAGTTCGAATAAAAAATATAGAGATTTCAGGAACTATAAGAAACCTATTTACCGTCGTACTCCACCCTATCTACAACCTGTATACATATGTACAATAAGTTTTGTTTCGGGTGTATCTCGTGGCTTTGTGTTTTGTAGCACCGTGTTTTACACAGCACACTGTCATAACATGTCTACATTAACAGGTGTTTCATCGTAAACCTCAAGGATTGCAATTAGATTTGCTCACTTACATACCTCTTTACATTAATATGTACATATATTTGTAAGAAGGTAAATATGTAGATGCATAACTGTCGATAGTACGTCAGCGTGTTCACGCAGTTTTCTTATTGAAGTTTTAGTATGTTTGCATGTATGTGCATATGTATGTATAAGGTAACATAGGCAATAAGCCTGCCAATGTGTGTATATGGTTAAGCGTATGCATGTGGACATACATATGTAGGTACATACGCATACATATTTACATAGACGAAAAATAATTTGCTAGGCCGAATGTACATATTAAATGCATACATAGATACATATATACATATGTTTGTACAAATTTATGCGCACGTTTAGAGGTACTCATAGGGAGATAGCGTTTGACCCTGAACAACAGTTAACGACGCTGCAAGGCAACTTTTAAGTAAGATGGCAATGAAAGCAACAACAGCAAAAAAAACAGTCACTACAAATACAACAAACCTGAAAAATCTCGAACAAATCAGCGTGCGACTGAGTGATTCAAGACTATACAGAAATATTTACGATGTGTTTGACTACTGTTTGCCTTATTTGTTTACTGCGCTCGGGTGAGTTGCCGTCAGTGCTGTGGTTCTTATTGCCATTGGTGTTGCAGTTGTCACTGAGTACTACTGCAACTACTTCCTGTGAGTGCACTGTTTGCATTTCCTCTGGGTTTTGTCTCGCTCGATCAGTTTTGCCTGAAAAGCATACGCAATGAACCTTTGTAAAGCCAGTTGCATGCTCAGTCGTCAGCTTGGTTCGTCATCGGTCCTTTCTTTGAGAAATCTAACATTTATCCAGTCACACGATAGCTCATTACCCGCGTCAACGTTGTCAGTGAGGCGTTGAAAATACAATTCGAAGGAATTGTGGTACGCGTGTATACTTTTTTATAGACTTAAAATAGTTATACCTGATACCCCAATAAACACATGCACGTGTATATACTCATATAACATGTATGTATATGGATAGAATTCGTACATATGAGCGTACACAAGTACATTGTTGTGAATATGCAAAATTAAAAAAAAGCCATTTGTCTTTCCTCATTGGAAACCTTTTATAACCCTAGTTGGGTATTAGAAGAACACAATGAAAATGTTCACTTAAATTATGCGTTGACTGGCTAGAAGTTCGCCTTTGCCTTAGATTCAAATATTCCCCTAATTTCAAGAAACAATGAAATTTGTCAAAATTAGTCACTTAGAATATAAGTGTTTATGCTACTTATAAATATTATAATCATATATGTTTGCACATAACAATTGAAAACCCTTTTTTCGACGTTGTTGTACCAAGCAAGTTCCTTTCGTTTTCAAAAAATTTTGCTTTGCTAAGACTAAATTATTAATTTATTAAAACTTTGGAGATCGTGACTATGACTACGCCTGATGGCTTTTGGCCAATTACTTATAAATCTTGAAAATCCAATTATTACCCATGACTAACGAGTGACGAATATTAACTTATGACTAGCTACCATCGACGCTTGCCTAGTAATTGATTATTGGATTCGGACGTATCACTAAAGAATTATTACATTGAACTCTTGAAGGTGACGCAAGCAATGGCCAGAAACGACTGTGGTAACATTTCTCCGAGTCAGATAAGTTTTAAGTTTGGGTGGGTAACATAGAAAATATGATTAAAATTTTTTTTTCCTAGACAAAGGGGTATGACCAACGAAATATACGTACATGTTTTCATATTTACAGATTTAATATTAATATCATCTGAAAATTGTTATTTTTTTATTTTATTAGAGTATCTTATTCAATTAAGAAGAAAAACATATTAGGGCAATTCATGGAAACGCGTAAATGCCTCGTGACCATGTAAACCGGGTAAACTTACTTAATTTAGTATGGAAATTCGGCTTATTTACGATGTTTACGCGGTTACGAGGCATTTACGCGTTTCCATGAAT
>NW_016157863.1:160035-166945 GCF_001687245.7 Rhagoletis zephyria
AAATTTATCGAATCATCGAAGTTTATAATTATCGAAATTTATCCATGCTTATTAAGTTATCGCAACGTATCGAATTATTCAAACTGATCAATGTTTACTGAGTTGTCGAAATTTATAGACACAGAAACTTAGTTGTCCAAATTTACGGATAGTTATCGAGCTATAAAAACGTGTGAGATTAACGAAATTTGTCAAGTTAAAGAAATGTATCAAGTTATCGATATTTATTGAATTATCATTATTTATCACTGCTTATCGAATTTAATCGTCTTAACAGAGTGTAACGAGTTATCAAAATGTTTAGATAGTCTTCGCAAAAGGTGGAGATGTCAAAAGTAAAAATTTATAAAGTTATCCAAAGTTTTTACATTTTTGAGTTATCGAAATTTATCGAGCCATCTAATTTCACAGTTATCGAAATTGGTCGAGTTAACGAATTTTGTTAAGTTATCGAATTTTAGTGTTCTTGAAATTCATCGAACTATCGATATGTATTAAATCATCGAAATTTATAGATAAACTTGAATGTATCGGGTCAATTCCAAGTCCTGCCGAAGTCCTCCAAAGACCTTCTCAGATAAAAAAAAAAATTAGTTACGTTTTAGCAGAAGATTTTCCGGTTAGTTAATTTGTATCGCTACGTGTTAAGTTAGAAAACCTCTCCAAGGCTTCTAAAACTAGAAAAACTGTCGAATTTCGACAGTAACTGGAACTCTAGTATAAATAAATACGTAATTAGTTTAAAAGCCTTCAGGTGATTCCTAGAGGTTCCGGGTAATGTTTTTTCGTGCGAAAACTTTCGGTTTTTGAAAATCGACCAAAAAAGGCCACTCTAATATATATACCTATGTATGTACACATATGGTAAACCCACGGTCTGGCCAGACCTTTATATAGAGTGTACAGAAATACAGACATACATAATTTGCTAAGGGCGTACTCCTGTAAGAACAACAATGGCGACCTAGTTACCGATGTTCAGAACGTACTTAAATTATCGAGGGAACATTTCTCCTACAGAATGGTAGCAGCTTGGAAAACTGTGGAGAAGAAGAACCCGATCCCCTAGTCGATGATGACGGAGTTTCCGTCTGACTATGACAATAACGCGGCTGAAAAACCACAAAGCTGCTGGAGCTGACAGCCTGCCAGCTGAGCTTTTCAAGTAAGGTGGCGAGGAGTTGATAAGGTGTATGCATCAACTCTTATGCAGAACATGGTCAGATGAACTCATGCCCGACGACTGAAATTTAAGTGTGCTCTGCTCAATCCACAAGAAAGGCGACCCCGCCATTCGCGCCAACTACCGCGGCATCAGCTTTCTAAGAATGGGTTATAAGGGATTATCGAGGGTATTGTGCGAAAGTCTGAAGCCCACCGTCAAGGAACTGATTGGACCTTACCAGTGTGGCTTCAGACCTGGCAAATCCACCATAGACTAGGTATTCGCAATACGCCAAATCTTGGAAAAGACCCACGAGAAATGGATCGACACTCACCACCTATTTGTCGACTTTAAAGCCGTTTTCGACAGCACTAAAAGGAGTTGCCTATACGGCGCTATGTCTTAATTTGGCATCCTCGTCAAACTGATACGGCCTTGTAAAATGACGTTGAGCACCAGTGCCGTCAGAATTGGGAAAGATCTTTCCGAGCCGTTCGCCACCAAACCGGGCTTCAGACAGGGCGACTCCCTTTCATGTGACTTCTTTAATCTGATGTTGGAGAAGATAATAAGAGCTTCAGAACTGAACCGCTCAGGAACAATTTACTACAAGAGCGTGCAATTGCTGGCATATCGATGGCTGAGTGGAAGATCGACCTATCTTGGCAGCCAGTTCGAAAACGCTCTATCTCAAAAAACTTTTCAAGAACGCCCTATTTCAGAATTTAATTGAAAAACACCGCCATTTCGACAGTTTGGTTTAAAATTGTTATAACTTGGCTCAAATTAAAGGTCTTGAATTGCACTTATTTTTCGAGTGATATAAAATTGAGTTAAGGATGCACTGCTGCATGCAAATAGAACAAAATTAAATAAATAATGCATTATTTTAATTAAGGTGTTAAATTTTTTTTCGAATTTTGAACAGTGGAATCGAGGTGCTCGTCTCAAAATCTATAATACTAGTATAATAAAAAGTACATAATTTTTTGGTTGAGGAATAAATCCCGTGGATTTTGCATGTTTTTTTTTTTTTGAAGAACACTACTTTCGACCAATTTTTTTTTAAGTCAAGGGGTAATTGTGGCTCAATGGCCACAATTGAAAGGGATTTACTTTAGCTTTCAAAACCATTTTGTTTCGTATCAAAATGCTTCTTCTGTCGAAAGCGCTTCGATTAGTTCGCATGCAGTGTTCAAAATCTGGCCCTGGCGCTTGGTAAACATCCCGTCCCGCCATACTTTTTAATTTAAATTTTCTAGTTGTTATTGTTTCGTCTTTATCAGGCATTTTTAAAAACATTATTGATGTTGTTTTTAAATTTGGCGATATAAAATTATTGAATTCATATTTGCTAGAATATGGAAATAAAACACTGTTTAGCGTTTGTAGTATTTCTTTTATGGTAAAATTTAAAAAAATTACGAAAAATAGGGAATTTCAAAATTTTACCCTATGAAAACTCTCAACAACCTAAGGTATTGATAGATTGGTATACATCATTTTAACGGTAAAAAATGCTCGTTTCAAAACATGTTTGATTTTAAATCGTATGAAAAATAATCAAGCTGTTGATAGACAAGTTTGTCTAGTTCGAATAAAAAATATAGAGATTTCAGGAACTATAAGAAACCTATTTACCGTCGTACTCCACCCTATCTACAACCTGTATACATATGTACAATAAGTTTTGTTTCGGGTGTATCTCGTGGCTTTGTGTTTTGTAGCACCGTGTTTTACACAGCACACTGTCATAACATGTCTACATTAACAGGTGTTTCATCGTAAACCTCAAGGATTGCAATTAGATTTGCTCACTTACATACCTCTTTACATTAATATGTACATATATTTGTAAGAAGGTAAATATGTAGATGCATAACTGTCGATAGTACGTCAGCGTGTTCACGCAGTTTTCTTATTGAAGTTTTAGTATGTTTGCATGTATGTGCATATGTATGTATAAGGTAACATAGGCAATAAGCCTGCCAATGTGTGTATATGGTTAAGCGTATGCATGTGGACATACATATGTAGGTACATACGCATACATATTTACATAGACGAAAAATAATTTGCTAGGCCGAATGTACATATTAAATGCATACATAGATACATATATACATATGTTTGTACAAATTTATGCGCACGTTTAGAGGTACTCATAGGGAGATAGCGTTTGACCCTGAACAACAGTTAACGACGCTGCAAGGCAACTTTTAAGTAAGATGGCAATGAAAGCAACAACAGCAAAAAAAACAGTCACTACAAATACAACAAACCTGAAAAATCTCGAACAAATCAGCGTGCGACTGAGTGATTCAAGACTATACAGAAATATTTACGATGTGTTTGACTACTGTTTGCCTTATTTGTTTACTGCGCTCGGGTGAGTTGCCGTCAGTGCTGTGGTTCTTATTGCCATTGGTGTTGCAGTTGTCACTGAGTACTACTGCAACTACTTCCTGTGAGTGCACTGTTTGCATTTCCTCTGGGTTTTGTCTCGCTCGATCAGTTTTGCCTGAAAAGCATACGCAATGAACCTTTGTAAAGCCAGTTGCATGCTCAGTCGTCAGCTTGGTTCGTCATCGGTCCTTTCTTTGAGAAATCTAACATTTATCCAGTCACACGATAGCTCATTACCCGCGTCAACGTTGTCAGTGAGGCGTTGAAAATACAATTCGAAGGAATTGTGGTACGCGTGTATACTTTTTTATAGACTTAAAATAGTTATACCTGATACCCCAATAAACACATGCACGTGTATATACTCATATAACATGTATGTATATGGATAGAATTCGTACATATGAGCGTACACAAGTACATTGTTGTGAATATGCAAAATTAAAAAAAAGCCATTTGTCTTTCCTCATTGGAAACCTTTTATAACCCTAGTTGGGTATTAGAAGAACACAATGAAAATGTTCACTTAAATTATGCGTTGACTGGCTAGAAGTTCGCCTTTGCCTTAGATTCAAATATTCCCCTAATTTCAAGAAACAATGAAATTTGTCAAAATTAGTCACTTAGAATATAAGTGTTTATGCTACTTATAAATATTATAATCATATATGTTTGCACATAACAATTGAAAACCCTTTTTTCGACGTTGTTGTACCAAGCAAGTTCCTTTCGTTTTCAAAAAATTTTGCTTTGCTAAGACTAAATTATTAATTTATTAAAACTTTGGAGATCGTGACTATGACTACGCCTGATGGCTTTTGGCCAATTACTTATAAATCTTGAAAATCCAATTATTACCCATGACTAACGAGTGACGAATATTAACTTATGACTAGCTACCATCGACGCTTGCCTAGTAATTGATTATTGGATTCGGACGTATCACTAAAGAATTATTACATTGAACTCTTGAAGGTGACGCAAGCAATGGCCAGAAACGACTGTGGTAACATTTCTCCGAGTCAGATAAGTTTTAAGTTTGGGTGGGTAACATAGAAAATATGATTAAAATTTTTTTTTCCTAGACAAAGGGGTATGACCAACGAAATATACGTACATGTTTTCATATTTACAGATTTAATATTAATATCATCTGAAAATTGTTATTTTTTTATTTTATTAGAGTATCTTATTCAATTAAGAAGAAAAACATATTAGGGCAATTCATGGAAACGCGTAAATGCCTCGTGACCATGTAAACCGGGTAAACTTACTTAATTTAGTATGGAAATTCGGCTTATTTACGATGTTTACGCGGTTACGAGGCATTTACGCGTTTCCATGAATACCCATATTGTTTCATTCAGATATCTACGTACTTTCATAAAAAACCCGTTTTAAAATTGTGGTTAAAAAACTTAGATTTTTGAGTTGTTTTTCAATTGTTAAAAAAATATCTTCTTAATCTCATATAGCATCTCATTCATATTATTAAATAAAATAGAGCTAAAAGTAGAGCAGTCAACTTTTCACAGCCGAAGTGCCATATTAGGAATAAAAACTGACAGATAGAAAATTATTGTGCGAATTAATTTAAACTAAGCCAGATATTTATTTCAACCATTTTATAAAAAAGCAAATGTCAACTTCAGAACGAACACATTCAATTTGTTGCGAAATAATAAATAATGAAGGATATCTGTGTGTATTTAGTCTCTTCTGTAGACTATTTAAAAATAAGTACATAATAAATATGTATGTATGTATGTACATATGGACATTTGCTGGGTTACGGACGCGATATTCGTACGACTTTAGAGTTAAACAAATCATACGAAAACTGAAGTGACTTGTAAAAAAATTTGCCGTTGTGTAGCTTTTATACCGCACTTTGGTTGTCAAAAAAATTAGGTGCGCTTGGAACACACCTGGAAGTGATTTCAGATTACATGTAAAAATAAGCAAAACTCAGCGAATCTGGTACGGTTTTCCTTTATTAAAAATTCTTTCGATAAAGTCAAATTATGAACCGTTCCAACCAATTCATTTTCATTTAGAAGCAATTCGTTGTCGACTTAATTTTGAGTTAAAAACTGGTAACGGACGTGAAATATCTGACGTGACAAATTTTTCCCCCATACAATATTTTTACGAGCAACACATACTAAATTTCATTTTTTATTTAATATTTTTCAGTTCTTCTCTCCACCGTTGCGCGTTTTCAAAACCTTTTTGCGCAATCTGAATACGAAATTTAAAGTTATAAAGCCGCCTGGATTCATTTGCTTGCATTTTCGGTTTACATTTTTATGGAAACACCCATATATGTAACAAAATAAAAATTTATTTTTAAAATACGAGTAGGTATATATGATTAATCTGGAAAAAATCGAAAGTTAAACATTGCTATGTTATCGGCCAAGAGGAGGACTAATCCACCAAATTCCACTCTGGCCCCACCACTGGTCTCCGAAAACTGATTTTTAACTCTCAAATTCCCAAAGTAGCCAATTTGTTTAATTAAATATTTTTTATGTAAAAATGTTCGCTTCGCTTCCTTATTCGACTTGGAAAAGGCAGAAAAGACTTCGCAGTTTTTGTTACCGATGATGTCGATGTAATCGGCATATGCAGCAGTTACACGCTCTTACAGTAAATTGTTCCTGACCGGTTCAGTTCTGCGGCTCTTGTAATCTTCTCCAACACCAGAATAAAGAACACGAAACTGAGTCACCTTGCCTGAAACTTCGTTTGGTGTCAAACGGCTCGGAGAGATCCTTCCCAATTCTGACGGAGCTGGTGGTATTGCTCAATGCCATTTTACACAGCGGAATTAGTTTCACAGGGATGCCAAATTCAGGCATCGCGAAAAAAAGACAACTTCTTTTCGTGCTGTCGAAAGCTGCTTTGAAATAGGCAAATTGATGGCGTGTGTCGATCCTATTATCGCAGGTATTTTCCATAATTTAGCGTATTGTGAATACCTGATCTATGGTGGATTTGCCAGGTCTAAAGCCATACTGATAAGGCCCAACCAGTTCATTAACGGCGGCCTTCCGTCTTTTACACAATATGCTTGATATGACCTTGTAACCTATGCTTAGAAGGCTGATCCCGCGGTAGTTGGCACTAATGGCGAAGTCGCCTTTCTTGTGGATTGCGTTCGTCTGACCATATTCTACATAGGAGTTAATGCAAACACCTTGTCAACTCCTCGCCACCGTACTTGAATAGCTCAGCTGGTAGACTGTCAGCTCCAGCAGCTTTGTTGTTTTTCAGCCGCGTTTTTGCTATTCGTACCTCGTCATAGTCAGGCGGTGGAACATCGACTCCGTCAGC
>NW_016157863.1:166970-183523 GCF_001687245.7 Rhagoletis zephyria
TTCCTCTTCTCCACTACTTTTAGTGCTGCTACCATTCAGTAGGATGGAAAAGTATTCTCTCCGTAATTTAAGAACGTTCTGGATATCGGTCTCTAGGTCAAAACAGTTGTTCATACATGAGTTCGCCCTGGCCTTGGAACCTTCAGTAAGTCGCCCAACTCTCTGATAAAATTTTCGGACATTTTTCCTGTCGGCCAGCATTTCAAGCTCTTCGCACTCACTTATTTCGGCCTCTCTCTTCTTATTGCGGAAAATACGTCTGTCTTCCCTCTACAGATCCCTATAGCGGTCCCACATAGTGCGCGTTGCGCTCGATCGCAGCATGGCCCTGTAGGCGGCAATTTTTTTCTCTGCAGCTACTTGACACTCTTCATCGTACCAGTTGCTCTTTCGGGCTCGATGAAATCTGAGTATTCCTTCGGCGGCGGTACTTAATGATCGGGAAATGTAGTTACATTGCTCGCGTATGTCGGTTTTTTGAAGAGTGCTCTCAGAGAGAAGATGTGTGAGTTGATTGGCGAATAAATTGGCCGTCTGTGGTGATTGCAGTATATCGACGTTAAGCTTTCCTTGCATTTCTGGGCCCATCTTTTTTGCTGCAGAGAGATGGGTGCATACATTGGCTGCAGAAAAATATTGGTCCGAGTCGATGTTTGACCTCGGAGTGTACGTACGTCTAAAACACTAAAAGCACGCCTTCCGCACAACATGGTCGATTTGGTTTCTCGTTTTTCGATCTGGAGATAGCCATGTAGCTTGGTGGATCTTCTTTTGATGGAACCTAGTAATTCATATTTCCACGTTTCGGGCCAGCCGAAGTCGATCAGCCTCAGTCCGTTATCGGACGTTTCGTCGTGGAGGCTGAATTTTACGACAGTTGTGCCAAAGATCCCTTCCTTTCCCACCTTGTCATTGAAATCGCCAAGCACGAATTTTATATCGTGTCGGGGGTAGCGTTCATATGTTCTCTCCAAGCGCTCATAGAAGAGATCCTTGGACACCTCGTCCATCTCCTCCGTCGGGCATCTGCGCATATGAGCGAGATGTTGAAAAATCTCGCTTTGATGCGGATTGTGGCTATACGTTCGTCCACCGGGGTTAACGCCAGTACTCGGTGACGGATTCTCGCCCCACCACAAATCCAACACTGAATTTGCGCTCCGTTACGTGGCAACTGTAGTAAACGTCGTAAGACTGCACGCTTGTCTTGCGTTGCCCGACCATTGCATATCTTGGATGGAGGTAATGTCAGCCCTAATCTTCCCGAGGACGTCAGCCAGCCAGGCAGAGGCAGCTTCCCCATTAAGGGTCCAATATTCCAGGTGCATACCCTTAAATCATAGTCCTATATACGTTTGCCGTGGTGGTCATCAAAAAATGGGGTCTCATTAGAGGCTTTTTGTTCCTTTTAATTGGGCGGGGTTTTAACGTGGCGGACCTAAACCCAGCGCACTTGAAGTTTTTCGCCTTCTCACTCTCTCAAAGGTGTGTTTGGTCGCTACCCAGAGGATACGTGGATATAAGTATCCGGACGTTGTGAGCTGCGATTTGAACCGTACGCACAAGAATCGCTTCTGACCACTCCCACCCTTTTTTCTCTAGTTTTTTGCGATGTTGCTTTGACCAGGCCTTGATCCCAGGCCCTGCAGAGTGGTATCGCGCACTTCTACATACTGTTTATACTCCTTTGAAAAATTAATACAATCGCTATTTCTTATTAGCAAAACAGATCGTTTCTGCAAAACCCTCGCGTAAATATACCCACAAAGGTAAGGTGAACTTGCCTAAATCAAGTTGTGCAGAGGTGCCCTAGTCAAAATCTAAAACTTATGTACAAGCGAACCCATTCGAATCACATAAAACAACAACTTGAACCCTTATTTCTTGGCGAAGTTTCACACGTTCCGGTTATCCGGCAGCCGGTACAAATATATGTACCCGGGCACCGGCATGGATGAAAGCTTTACATACACATTGCGCCGGCTACCGGGTAACGGCAAACTGGAGTGTGTGAAATAGCACTTCGGCTAGCTTCATAAGTAAATATTTGCTTAAGCGCTCCACAATTCTAAAAAATCCACGGTAATTTTTAGCGACTTGAAACTTGATTAGACTAAAATTTTCTAAAGATTCTGATTAAACTGTTTGAAATTTTTATGGCAATTTTTTAAAAGTTTTTTTTAACTTCTCATTACTTTAGCTAAATGCATCAAGAGGTAAATATGTATAGTGATGAATCGATACAAGTACATCCAAGTATATACTCGATACTTTTCTCAATTTACAAAGTACTTTTGTACTCGATACTTTTTACTGCGATCTAAGTTGGTATTGAAAAAAGTACTTGTATCAGAAGCGCAAAACTTATTATGATTCAACATCTTCTTTGAAACCCATCCCATTAGATGAGTGGGAAGATATGCGCACTACATTTCCGCAGATATATAAGCAAGCCCGTCTATACATAATAGTTTTGGGACATCTGTCCCTTGCGAGAGGCTTTTCTCAAAAACAGGTACAACTATATCAAAATCTCGAAACCGCCTTTCAGGAAAACACTTGGAAAAGTTGATGTTTTTGGGAAATATGACAAAAAATAGTGCTTTTCTTAAACTCATCTTATATGAAAAACTTTATCTATTTATCTTGTAAAAATGTATTCTATTATTTTTGAAAGCAAATACTATACAAAAATAATTATTGTCTTAAATTTTTGTTTAAAAAAATATTTAAAGATAAATAATCTTGTACAAATTTATATTTTTTTGAAACAAATTCAATAACTAAGTACAAGTACTCGATAGCTTTCCGATACTGAGTAGGTATCGATACCTTGTTTGATACAAGTACAAGTACTGATTTGAGTATTACCTTATAAAATAAATCTCCATAACAAATTTAAAATACTTCCAGAGATTTTCTATATTAGATATGTATTAAGAAAGTTTTAGTATGTATGGGAGGCAACATGCCTCATTTTTAATAACTCACACTTTTTCCGTGAGCAATTGATAAATTTTGTATACACAACCCCATACCAAGTTCCAGTATACTTCCACAAACACTTCCAGGCATATGTGGCATGAAGAATTCAATTTGTACGGGAAGTGCCACGCCCCTTTTCTTATAACCTTTCTTCCAAAAGTTTGGAATTGATTTTATATACCCCAGGACCAAGTCCCAGTACTCTACCATGAGTACCACGTTCCTTTTCGAATAACGCAAATTTTTCTCCATGAGCATGGAATTAATTTTGAATACACATCTAAGTGCCCAGTTCCAACCCTCAGGAATAAACACCTCCAGAAGAAGAAGAAAATGCGTGACACTGCCAGAAAAAAATTTCAAAAATGCAGGTGTTTGGTTTTTTCACCAACTTGAAACTTGCACATTATTGTAATAAAATTTAATGGGCTACAAAACATAATGCCGATTGTTTTTTGTAACTTTGATGGAACTTTGCAGAATTTGTATAATTTTTTGCAAAATGCTTGAATTTTGGATTTCTATAGCTTTTGGTAGATGAGCTATATTTTTATAAAGAATTAACCAACCTTAATCAAACAAAAGGAAAATAGTCAAAACTTGTCAAAATGTCACGACCCTACTAATTTGTCTGACATTACAAATCCAAAGACTTGAAATAAGTTTTATTTTCTTTCATTTCTGAATACTTTTTATAAATGCATAGTTCAATTCATACAAAAAACATCGATATTTTTTGAGATATTGGGCCTTGAAGTTGATCAGCAATTTCTAAAATTTAGCTCAATAATCCATGAAAATTCCACACTAACTTCGAAGCCTAATATCTCAAGAAATGTCGCTGCTAGCGATTTGGTGGTCCGAAATTTTAATTTGTCGTTCACATTTTTTCTGTACCTATTGATATTTACGAGATAGGGGCAAAAATCCGAGAATTTCATGAAAAAATTTGGTTTAGTGACATGTACTACCTCGCTAGTGGGAGCAGGCCCGTCGAGAGGGAAGCTAGAGGAGGGCACTTGTAGAACAACTAGGCCACGATTGAGAGAAATAGAGATTGCGCCAATCGCGGTACCACTAATCCGCTCTTTGTGCGTGGATTTAAATAATTATTGAGACATTACAAAGCAAAACGAAGTGGGCAGTGGCAAAGTGTAATAGTAAAAACAAAAGGAATGCGTGCGATATAAGTTTTTTTTCGTTTCCTATGGACGCAAACCTGGCAAAAAAGTGGAAGCAGTTCTGCCGGCGAGGAGATGCATTAAACACCAAATCATGGAAACATGGAACTATGTTGGCCTTTCCTTGGTGAATTGTAGTAGGTATATTTCCATGGTGAATGTAGACAGTTGCCGGTTTAGCTTTCTGGTAATGGCATACATATAAAAGCAGTTTCTACAGTAAATAGATACATGAACTTCACTACCTACTTACTTTTGTTAGTACCTGATTATTTTTAGTGCTGGCATGAGGTAATGCACCAGTGGATAAGGTCGCCAGGCGCTAATTCCAGCGGCATCTTACCGCGCTGTTACGTACCTAATACAAAACAGTGCCCAAATTATTATACATTTAAAAGTTCAGCTTAAATTATGTTTTACTTACATAGAATATTTGTTTCCAAAGAAGCCACACTCATTCATCTTCTCGGAATGGTACAAAAGTCCTCAAATAAAAGCTGTGGAGTGAACAGCTGTGGAGTTTATGGTGGTTGGCTACCGTCCACAAATATAAATATGCACTCTGCATGGCTTTTTACAATGGCGAGTCCAAAAATTCACATTGCTGCACACCTTCCTTTTGGTCTACATGAAATTGCAAACAATGTTAACACATCCATTTTTTCATGTGCTAAAAATCGTACTTACCTAAAGGGGTACATGTCCAGAATTATTGCTGTGTGTTCCTAATTAATCAATTTTTGTATATTTATTGATTCCTACAAAATTGGGTCATGTAATATAAAAATTAACACATTTCTCCGCATTGTGTACATATTTTTATATGCGTTTTGGCATTTCTCTCTCGCAATTGCACCAAGATGACGTCACGCAAAAATTACGCTCAAAAATCCTCTCTCATTGGCGCAATCTTGTATTCTATCATTCTTGCAACTAGGCTAATTTGGCCACAAATAGATAAGAAAAAGACGAAATAGTTGCTTAGCCTCTCAAGAGAGGGTATTGCAAGGGTCATGGCTTGTGTTACCGGTCGTTGGCTATTTGACAGGCACTCTTCGAGACTAGGAATATTCTTCCACGAATATTGTAGAAGTTGCAGGGATGAGGAAGAGGAAGAAACCGTAAAGCACTTCTTCTGTAGCTGCCCAGCTCTGGCCAGGAGGAGAGCAGGCTTTTTAGGCAGGCCCTTCTTTAGCTCTCTTACAGAATTATCATGCATAGGAATAAAGCCAATCCTACGCTTTATAAGAGCTTCGAAATGGTTCTCTGAAGATTAGGCACAGAGGTTCCCGTGTTCTGCAGTGGTACCACAATGGACCTTCATAAGGTCTAAGTGAGTTGGTAATTTGAACCGACTGCCACATCAACCTAACCTAACGTACATATATGCTTTAATTATAAATATTATAAATATATTCCGATTCGTGGTGATTGTTTCTACGTTACCTGTGTGACATACATACGTGTAGATTATAATTAGCTTTTTAAATGGCTTGTAGACTGTTTTATGCAATAAGTAGCATGAATTCAGTAAACTTGCGACTTCACATGTAATCAAAAGAAATTAAGAACATGATAATTATGAATACAGATTTGAAAGTTTCTGTTGCTGTGCAGCTGTAGGTCATTTCAGAAGTAGTTTTCCGCGTAGAACTCGAGCTCGATCTTAGAACTGCGCCGAGGTATTGAGGTTTTTCGCAGTTAAGGACAGGACAAATGATTTAGTGGCCACTTCTGTTTGCTCTATGCCATTTAGTACTATTATTATCCTTCAAAAAAAGGAACGAGACCAAAAGAAGCAGAATAAGAAGGTTAACGAAGAAGAAGATTTTTTGATTAAATAATATAAATCTGTTGAAATTATTTCAAATTTTTTTTAGTACTAATATTATCCTTCAAAATGCACCCTCGAATGCCAATTTACGATTTTTCCTTAAGAAACTGTGGCCATTGGAAGATGACGTAATGAGCTAGAAAGCATACGCTTGGTTTGGCGATGTTAGATTCGAGGCCATGGCAATTTAAGTGGCCGTAACACTTGAGAGTGTATTTTGAAGGATAATAATAGTACTAGAAAAATACTTGAAACAATTTCAATAGATTTTTGTTATTTATTCATAAAATCTTCTTCTCGGTTTACCTTCTTATTCTGCTTCTTTTGGTCTCGTTCCTTTTTGAAATAATATAATTCTCGCGTTTTTTTATTTTTCTACATAATTTTTTTTTTTCTGAGCCTATTTGAGTTAGAGAGAATCTAAATTTTAACTATGGTTCAATAGCACGTTGAATAGCTTACAAAATTGCTTTCAAAATGAGTCCTATCTCTAACTAAATACAAAATAATTTTACCTGAAAATTCAGTTAGTAGAAAATACTCTTACGTTACAAATAGTTTTGCACCGAAAACATATGGATATAGATGAGTATAGGAAACTTCTATATTTTATTGTGAAGAAGGCCGAAAATACTTGAAGAAAACCAGATTTCTCTATTTTTGAGCCTGGTGGATTCCGAGCCGAAAAACTGCCGACTTCATTTTCATATAGAAAGCTAATCGCTGATTTTTTTGTCGAGTACTTTTTATTAACTTCAAAGTAATACAAAGCAAGCGAAGAGAAGCAAATATATCGCAGAAAAGTGTCGGTCTTTAAATATAAACTACCCTTTAGTTTCGTGTGGTGCTTTTTTAATTTTCATTAATTTAAAAGTGTCTCAGGATTAAGGGAATTTTCATATTTGAGAGAAGGAGATTCGTGTTAATATATATATTGTCTGATACCTCAGGATATGTATGACCCAGATATAATTAAAAATTTGCGAAACCTGAGAAAAAATTGATCCCCTCGATTTCGTTTTCGACTATTTGGGCCATATGCTTTTAAATTAATACCAGTTATATATAAGGGCCCGTGATTTTTTAGTCCCAGGGCCAAGTTTTCTCTCGACGGCCCTGGGTGGGAGTTAGGATTACGCCGAAAAGACTTTTTTGTAGAGCATTCAATGCTGAAGAAACCCTGTCATTGACCAAGATTATACCAAAATATTCCTCTGAGTTGTAGAATTTTGAAGAAAAAAACATAGTTTACGTGTATTTTAAACGGGAAGTCTTGGCACTTTATAGGCTCAAATTTTCAGGGGTCTTTTTTAGGCATTTCCCACAAAATATAGAGGTGGGAGTGAAAAAATAGTGGCGAAAAAGCACCTATACAATTTAAATGGTAATGAATATTTCTTCTTCATAGAAATGGTCCTGTTTTGATTTAGTTTGGGCCCGAATTATTATGTTCAAGTGGCAACCGTGGCTAAATATTACGGTTGATTTTTTAGAATTTTTAAAAAAGCTCGAAATTTGTACGAAAGTTTTTTGAATTTTTTAATATTGCACAAAGCTAGCAAAAAAACATATTTTCAATTTAAAAATAATATATAAAATAAAAATACATACTTAATACAATAAAAATAAAAACTTTCCTAAACACGCAGGAAATTTTTTTCTGGATGCGCCCCTGATGGCTTGCTTTGTTATCCGGCTCGCGTAAAATGGCAATGTCAATGTTTTGCTCTATAACTGTTTGACAGAGTAGCTCCTGAGCAGCTGAACTGTGGTTAAGATTTAATACTTTAGCACTTTATGGCACTTACAGGGCTCTTACACATATCATTTACATATGGCTTGACCACTAGACTTGTAGAGTACACAAGAGGCTTCCTTGCCATACTATTTAACATTGTGACCTTTCTTTCCTCATTTAAAGCAGCAACCGCTGCGATCTTCATATTTGCAGGACCGCGCTTGATGTCCATAATCTAAGCACCTAAAGCATCTGGAGACAAGATTTTTTAACGGACGCGGCAAACTGACCAGCTAATCTTCATTTTTTTTGGTATGTTAAAATCTGCTGCGCGATAGGCTGTGGTACAAAAAGTGAAGCTATCTGTGTGCCTGGGTATCCTTTTCGGATGTTTTTAACCTAGTTTACATCAAAATAATCTCCCACATGATCTGCAAAAGTGGCACAACCCAAAATTTGGCATTTTTTAGATCATGCACTAAAAATTTACACTGAGCTTTTATTTACCTTTCAGCAAAATCTGGAGCCATTTTTGTTATAATTTGTTGAAAAACCTAAAGTAAAGTCTCCCTTGCCCATATGATTAGCATGTGCTACGAAATAGTTTTTCGCATTTTCTGATGAACTTGTAATTTGGAGTTGTGTCTTTCTTGAAGATCGTGTGCTATCTATTGACGATATTTGCTCAGCCACATACTTATCTATATACATCCTATTGTGTAACCCATTCATTTGGTTCCAATTTCGCTATGCATCAATTTCCTATTTTCCAACAATTTTTTTGAGATAGTATTCTCATATATATTTACATATGGCTCATTCCACGGAGATGGGTGTGACATTTCAGCTCTTATTTTAAGGCTTAATTCTTAAACTGTAATATAAAAATCTTTAAAATGAGTATTTCTTTATAGGTTTCCGAGGTATACACAATGCCTAGAAAAAAAAATATCAAAAATAATTTAATCCAAACGAGTTATATGAACTTTAGTCACTGTGACGGGTGTGACGAGTACGCAAACCAAATTAGCTACTAATTACTTGTATCAGAGTTTTTCTGCTAATTATGTCTTCGGCTTTTCATTTTTCACATTTTCAACATTTACGCCAAAGTTGCTTACCTCTATAGGAAATTATAGATTATATGCTCCAAATTCAACTGTGACGGGTGTGACAAGTTGAGTATGAATACACAAATACACATTATTAGACAACTAAACTAACTTTATTTCTCAAAAAATCGGATTTTACGAACACATAAAAGATTCTGCCACCTAAAGACGGGATAATTCTTGATCGGACTCTTCATCTCCACTGTCTGTCTGAGTCATTGTAAAGTCACTTATTTTTTTTTAGTACTACACTTTTAATGAGGCTCTTACCTGTCAAACCGTTTTTGCCCTGACAAGTGAAGTAATGGTTTCTTTTTATCCGTGACAGCATAGCTTAAGTTTTCCCACGCTCGAGCAACATATCTTTCTGATTAACTTTATCATCGGTTATCACAAACAGATATATGATACATTTCAGATTAGCAGATAAGTAACGGTAGCATTCCCTGGCCGAATTTATTGAAATTTGTATAAATTTATATTTTAACGGGTGTAACATGTGACGGGCGTGAACTGAAAGCATATAAATACTTAAAATCAATTCGCACATATTAGTCTGTGTCATAGCGTTACTTTCGTCAGCTTTTTTACACTGTCCAAGATGTGGTTTACTTCAAAAAATAACTATTTTGTGTATTTTGTGACGGGCGTGATTCAATATATAATAAAATATTTAGTACTTTCCCGAAAAACCTGAAAATGAAACTGTTACAATGCTGACGAATTGTTCTCTCCATTGGCCGTTTAAATAGTGCAAAAAAGACAATAGACTACGAAAATCAGTCTGGCCAATTTTGAAGAAAATTAACCTCTCATATGAATTTGTAAACTGTACAACCTAAAATAAAAAAATATCCGATTTTGAGATAAATTTCGAAATTTCGGCATTTAGTCTTGAAAGTTAGATTTATTTACTCTTCCTTACTAGAAATAATTAACTCAATTCTTAAGTTTATTTTCGTCTCATTCGGTATCGATTATCGTGGAATGAGTGTATGTTTCTACAAATCAATCAATTTTTGGACCGTGTTAATGTTGCGTGTATAATAAATATATTAGAATAGATATAGTATGTATTGTTTTTACATAAACATGTATGTATATTCAATACCAATTTTGTGACAGTGGGTTTATCTATAAATGTACATAATATATGTAATGTATATTCGCAGAAAGATATGTACATAAATATATGTATGTATGGATATATGTATGTACATATGTATGTATACATACATATATGCCCGAGAATTTGGAGTACATTTGTATGGCATATTTATTCGTATTGTCGGAACAAAAACCGCTACTGTGCACTACTCTGGTTGGGTTGGGAGCATGCTGCGAACTTTTAAATACAGATGGAGCCCTTATGAGAATTAGTTCGTACAGTTTTTTAAAGGCCCATGACTCAACATAGCTGCTCGCAATCAAGTTACTCTCCCATGATGAGAGGTTTATATAGAGAATTGATAAAGCGCATGCACTTTGCTTTTTTTCGTTCAGTGCCTGGTTTGTGTATATTCACTTGCGATTAGGCTCCCACAAAATTCTAATGAATTGTATACTCAGAGATAGATGTACAATTTCCGTATGTCTGCGTTCCTTGTTGGTTTTGAATTCAGTTTCCGAATTAAATTGATTGCAAATTATATTTTTTCACATCAACTTACATAATTCTACGTCAGGGATTATGATAAATCATCTATAATCTATATTTCTCAATAGTTATGGACTGCTTTTTCGATTTTATTTTCGTTCGGAATGTTTTGAACTTTGTTTTTTTTTTTTAGATTATAGAGTACTTTTCAAACCGTAGGAGTACATACATACATATACAAGTGTCTGCCGTACTGTAAAATGAAAAGAGTTAAAATCCATGCTCTTTTTGGTCGAGAGAATGTACAGGGAGAACGACTTGCAGTATTAACCACTTTCTGAATATGTTTATGTATGTATTAAGTGTATTTAAATAGGAAATATCAAGTGAAGGAAGTACGCGCAATCAACATCAACACACACGCAAATAAACGTGCATGTACACAGCATATACGTATACCCTGTACGTGTGAATCGAAGCGACAGCGCGTAACTGCTGAAAGCAAATGTGGCCCCGCAGTACACAACTCAATATGAGCTGGGGCGGATATGCCTACTCCGCCACAATTTCCATACATACGCTCAATTTATTCCTTTATTCTCAAAATAGTCTACTTCATTCCTATCGCATGCATATGTTTATCGAATCAAAATTTTTATCTTTACTCCTCACCACTCTCGTCTCTGCTGCTTACAAAATAAAAGCAGCCACCTATTCAAGGTTTATATATATATATATATATATATATATATATATATATCTATGTATAGATCTTGCCACCTATTATTATTTCTACACTGATGGAGCATTCGGTACAACCGTCTGCTAAGAGCAACAAAGCCATGCTAGGAAAATTCACTATTTATTCACAAGTACGGCGAGTATCAAAAATTTGGATTCCAATTGCATGGCGTGTGTGTTTGTATGAATGCGAAAGTGTCCTGTTGTGCATTCTACGGTGCACGTACATGTTTACTTACGACATGGAAGCGCATACAAGTGCGATAGCACATGCACGCGAGTATACTTACGTAAATTTTGGGAGCTTGCTCACTGCCAGCGACAATGAATTTCCTCGCTAGTTGCTGTTGCTCCCGTTTGCTTTTGTTCGCACTTCGAGTGCGCCGCCTTTGAAACAGCGTGGCTTTGTTACTGCGCTGGCGCTGTTTCGGAATATGCTTGCCAGCCGGGGGCAGACACACGCTCCGTGAACGACGTGAGTAAGTGTGTTGAGGCGCGAGCGATGAGAAGTGGCATGGTGCTGCGCGGAGGAATGTCGTAGGCAGGCAGTCATTTCAATTCGATTGTGTGTTGTGTGTTGACAAAAGAATCTCTGTTTTTAGTGTAGATTTGTGCTCCGCATCGCACGGTACGAAAAACACGGCGCTTAAACGTGCAACCTAACGCCACACAACGCTCTATAGCCATTCGAAATTCAACAAAAAGTTTCGAAAAAAACTCGATGTAATTCAAGTGAAGGGCGCGCGGTCTCGCCCACAGTTAGTTTCCTTGTGTTGTGATTTTTAGAGCGTTGTGGACTTCGGATTTCCAATAAGGCTGCTAATCAGACATAAGGGCTAAAAGTCTGGCTGTTTAACGTTTTCATATTGTAACGTGAAATACAGTTTATAACGAATATTTACTCAACGGAAAGTATGGAGATTTAAGTCTATCATATTTTTTTCATTGAATTGACCTGTTATAAGAGTTCATAGGTGGTTCTCTCCAATCATAAAACGAAAAAGCACATGCAATGCAGACCACTGAGAAAATATCATGGAGTTTTTAATGAAATTATACAAATTAGTGCGTCAAGTGTTCTGATGAATTCGGTATTTTTGGTGTCAAAACTAACATATTAGAAAGTAGTAAGTTAACTAGTAAACATCAAACTTCAGGTATTCGAGAAACTAAACAAAACGCTTTTTCTCTTTCACAAAATGTGATGCCATCCACAATCAAAACCAACCTGCAACTTGTGTCTCTTCCACAACTAATTAAACATCACAAAAATAATACTATCAAAACGACATTAATCTGGACTCGGTAAAAATGACAAATACAAAAAAAATAATTAAAAATTTGTGTTTGTTTTGATCGTAAAATGGAATTTTATTATCGACACCGGCTACAATAACAACACATTATATGGCCATAAACGCCACTTGAACACATGCTCTCCCGACCACATTAATCTACAACGAATACAAACATACAAAATATATAAAAAAAATTTATTACAATAATAAATACAAAATATACATAACCACGCACTTTAAATTGTTTCGTGGGTCTGTTTCAATCCGCGAATTTATGTACTACTTCACTACAAATCGTAAACTCACGCGTTACGCCTGTTCGTACGTCTGTTCATGTGTCATTTTATGGACACTGCACCGGAATACCGCCAATAAAAATATTGTCTACACTGCAAAACCAAAAACAACATCATCAACGACTACGACTATTCATTCGGAACGATAATAAAATGACGTCAAAATGCTAAACTTTCGTTTGTTAACTATTTTTGATTTAAATGGTAAAAATCAAAATGAAAACAAATCTTAAAAAATATGAATATAAATTATTCAACTCATTAACATGAAAATCAACTGATTTGATAAATGACCTAACGGAATATCGCTGATTGCTAATGAAACATTAAAAATGTGCAAATGAAACAAATTATTACAAATTCTCAAATTAAATTTAACTAAATTAACTTCGGATAATTTATATGTAATATGCTTGAATTTGATACATGTTCCGTGTAATGACAATTTTTTCTCCTCCTGTTCGACCATACGAAACGAACACTCGTTCTACTATTACGGAATAATTCCACCACCGTCATAACTGGTTGCTCTTCGATTGCTCTCTTCATTGAAATCTTTATTTGTATGTGTGCCTGATTGTTACGGAAAAAATTAAACGTTTTCTCTCTGACTTAACAAATATCCGCTCAACCGCTCTCAATGTATATTTTGCACTCTTTGATTCCGGTCGCCGGTTTTGCGATATGTACATATATGTAAATATGGAAAAAATATACTGATCGCAAACAAACAATAAATCATAAAAATCGACTCCAATATTAAACATCAATCGGGACTGCGACAACACTGAATTGTTTTCAATTTGTACGTTATTTAATCGCATCGCCTCTTACATCTGCGCTCGCGCTGTTATCATTCTGGTCATATTCTCGCCATTCGATTAAAACACTCGGTATTGCATTTGTATAAACCGCGTTCAAAATAACCGTAATTATTCCACCCCTCCCCCAAACCCCAACCATCCCGCTGGCGTGCGCTCTCTACGACCCCCACGATGTCTCGGCAGTCGGGTCGCACGCCGCTGCCGGGGCTTGGTGGGGGCCACATCATCACGCTCCCCATCCAACCGCTACCGCTTCCGCCTCCATCATCCACCAACAACCCGCCGCCAACACCATCAATCAATTGCATCATCACCCGCATCACCACCACCACCACCATCATCCGCACCTGCAACACCATCATCACCTGCAACATACTGTGCCAACTGTTACGGCGAACTCCTCTTCTCTTATCCCAACGGCCGCCGTACTTCCTCAACAACAACAACAAACGACACCAACGTCGCATTCCACGCCCACACATGCGGTTATGTATGAAGAGCCCCCTTCAGTGCCAATCGTCTCCGCACAACAGCAACAACAACAGCAGCAACAGCCACTTCACCTGCCCCCTCAACAGCAACAGCTCGCTACCACACCAGTCGGCGGTGGGCACAGTCCCTCCCAAACGCCTTCAGGCATCGTCTCACAAACGCAGCAGCATCTCACATCACCTCACCACCAACAGCAGCAACAAACGAATAGTGTGCCTCCTGGTGCGTCAACAAGTCTCCAGCAGCAACAACAACAGCAGCAGCAGCAGCAGCAGCAGCAGCAACAACAACAACAACAACAACAAAACACAGCAGTGGCGTCCGGCCAAACTCAGATTGTTGCGCCGTCAACGGCGAGTGTTTCCCCCTCCAGTGTTAGTTCCCAACCACCAGGTAAGTTACTCTGCAAAATAATTTGGTAGGAAGTAATTCTATCTGTGGTTTGAAATTATTTCTATGTAATTTATTTAAGCATAGTTATTTTTTTCTAAGTACGTATGGGTTGTATGCAAAAGTTTATGTAAAAATTTTAGGGCTTTCCGATAGAAAAGTATAGGCAATCGAATACTACGACTATGACCTGATTTTTTCGCTATTAATTTTTCGGTTCTAATGACATAGGTAATAATATAGGGAAAAGGGTTATTACATATCGTCACTAGACACGACTAAAAACGTTAGCTCGAAAGTTGACCGCGAAGAAAGACACACTTCAACGAAGAAAGACTTTTAACATAGAGTCAAGTTTTCTCAAGTGGGCTACCCAAAGTTGACTTTTTGATTTTTTATATTTCATTGACTGATTTTGAAAGTTAACATGGTGTGCAATATTGACACCAAAACTTTTGCACTAATTTAATTTTTTTGACGAGTTATTTGCAAACAAATCTTTACACTTTTTGCAATAATTCAGCAACCATTCATTCGAATCTTATGATTTTTTGACAGCAATTAGAGAACTTATTGGGCAATAATGGGTTAGTTTGTAAGACTTCGATTCCTGTTTTGTACAAATTTGTATTATTTTAATCAATTGAATTTTTGACCAACTTCTCATATACATACCTAGGACAAAAATTCAAAAAGCATTATTAGCGCTAAACATTCAATTTCACTTTCATAAAAAAAAATACTATACCTTTGATTGACTTAAAGTTTTTTACCAAAAAAAAAATGAATACAGATGAACAAAAAAGCGAAAAATAAATTAAAAATAATTATAAAATTAGGCAATAAACCGCTTATATACAACTATATTTGAAGTCATTCGGGCGGTAATAGGGGAAAGGGGGCGAGGTTAAGAACCTGCCTTAGCGGCCATGCACAAATTCTTCTTGCTCACACTTCTGGTGAATACTATGTACTAGGGATGTTGCGAATGTGGAATTTTAGACATCCGCGTATGCTAATGCGGATGCGAATATCTAACAGCTAGCATCCACGGATGCGGATGTCAAGTATTTTTGAGAAATAATTAGAATCCAGCATAACCAAACCAGATATGTCGNTTTTAATCAATTGAATTTTTGACCAACTTCTCATATACATACCTAGGACAAAAATTCAAAAAGCATTATTAGCGCTAAACATTCAATTTCACTTTCATAAAAAAAAATACTATACCTTTGATTGACTTAAAGTTTTTTACCAAAAAAAAAATGAATACAGATGAACAAAAAAGCGAAAAATAAATTAAAAATAATTATAAAATTAGGCAATAAACCGCTTATATACAACTATATTTGAAGTCATTCGGGCGGTAATAGGGGAAAGGGGGCGAGGTTAAGAACCTGCCTTAGCGGCCATGCACAAATTCTTCTTGCTCACACTTCTGGTGAATACTATGTACTAGGGATGTTGCGAATGTGGAATTTTAGACATCCGCGTATGCTAATGCGGATGCGAATATCTAACAGCTAGCATCCACGGATGCGGATGTCAAGTATTTTTGAGAAATAATTAGAATCCAGCATAACCAAACCAGATATGTCGGGTTTTTCTAAAGCCTTTTAAAAAGAATTATTCATTCTCATTCCTTTGGCTGTTTCAGATTTTGGGAAATCTGTAACTTCATCAGCGACAAGTAAACAAAATTATTGTTTTTAAAATGTTTGTTAAAAATAAATTCCCCAAAGAGCCCCATTTGAAATTATTGAAACGAAGATATCGTCACCTGAAATGCAAAAAGACGTAACAACATCGTAAGTGAAGGCGAAAAAGTCGTGACTAATATTTTAATTTTCTTTTTTATAAAATAATGTGGGGAATTGTAATTCGATGAAATCCTTCATATAAATCAAAACATGAATTTTGACTTTTTGCATTTCAACGATGATGTTTGTTACATCTTTTTTCATTTCAGGTGACGATATGTAACATCAAAAGCAAATCACGAAAATTTTGTTAAGAATTATAGTGCATACTTTCCTCTTTTGTGTCTAGTAGTTTTTTTTTT
>NW_016157863.1:188502-192901 GCF_001687245.7 Rhagoletis zephyria
TCATAAGATTCGAATGAGTGGTTGCTGAAATATTGAAAAAAGTGTAAAAGCCAGCATAAAAATTTGTTTGCGAATAACTCGTCAAAAAAATTCAATTAGCGCAAAATCGTTGATGTCAATATTGCACGCCATGTTAGCTTTTAAAATCGAAAAGTCAACTTTGGGTGGCCCACTTGAGAAAACTTGACCCATACTTGACGACGTAGAAAGGACGCGTAAACTTATTTTCGCTGCCAACTATTTTTGCGGGTGGAAGAGTATGTAAAATCCTCAAGTAGTTTTCGGGGAATGATGTGAAATGACAGTCCTTGGCCAGGTATAAATTTGTGTTTATGCGTATTTCTTCGCCGTCAACTAGGTTTACGCGTCTTACTTCGCCGAAGTCGTTTTTCGTATTTATTTATTTTATGCGTCCTTTTTTGCCACCAAAACGCTATCACGGTTCGCCTTAACTTACTTTTAATTAAAGGTGCTCTCACTGTAAACTTTTTTCATATCTTTAGTATGGATCATTTTCTGTGTAATTTGCAAGAAACTCAAAATCTTTTGCCGAGCGGTTTTTGAGTAATTCGAACTCTTAGGTTAAAAAATTCTCTTTTTTGTTTTTCTTTTTTTTTGTTATAATTGCGCCAAAAATTAATAATAGCAATATATAATTAAAAAAATATATAAATATAAAACTATTTATGTATATGTACATTAGGGTGCTTTATTTTTGCGACTATTGTTTTTTTACACTTAAAAAAGAACTCCCTGAAAATTTGAACCCTTAATATTAACATTAAGTACTCGCTCAAGGCGCGCAAAGATTTGCCATATAAAATACACGTAAACTTTCATTGTTTTTCTTAAAATTTCTAATTTTGAAGGTATTTTCAAATCGGTCCAGCTCACGTAAATCTTAATATTTTTCTGAAATATTTTTGTGGAGATCTTAAAATATAATAGATTTTATAGTTCCAATTGAAATACAGTACCGATATTTTTTTTTTGGATGGGAAGTGACGCAGTCTAATGTACATCTATTGCTTTAATAAACACAATGTACAATTCTGTATCTTGTTATTGTTAAAAAAGATTATATAATATTTTGTCCTTTAAAGTACAAAACCTCGTATAGTCGATGTGCAAAACCGCGTAACTGAATTTTTTTTACCCCAAATAGGATTTGCTTACAGAAGCTCTTGGCTCAAGCCTTATCCATTCGTCCTGAAATATATTAGTCAGATGCGAAATATGAGTGCTTTTACTCTCTACAAAATAATTTATGCAACCTCACATACGCGGTTTTGCATTATGTTGATACGCGGTTCTGTACTTTAGAACACGATTTATATTAATGATTGGAAGCTTGTAGCATATAGCTTGAACTTTGAGACGTGAACTCTGAAACGTGTTAGGCGTCTTTTTAAGGTCGTTGTATTTGACAAGTTGATCCCAATCCATAGTGATTCAAAACTGGAATTTAGTGTCCTCAATTCACTGGAGCCATCATTTTCCACTCAAATTGATGTATTTATTTTTTAATTAAAGCTAATAAAATTTGCAAGAGAGTAGTTGAGCCCGATTTTTTAATTTTTATTTGTTTGTATTAAATTTTCTAGTGCAAAGTGCAGAAAAATTAGCAAGTTTGAAGAAAACATAATCTCCTGTTCCAGTTAATAAATTTTACATAATGAAAACGAGTTGAAAACAGTTGTAGGGTGCCCTCGAAGTGAAAAAAATTAAAAAAATTAATTTGGAATGTTTTATAAAAAATGTTCACCAAAATTAAAACAAAACTGTTGAGTTTCTAGAAAAATGTTGAGTATGCAGTTTTATATATCACAAAATTTTAGTACAATAAATTGCAATTTGCAAGTGGCTAAAAGGTCGCTCGCGCTGATTTTAAATAATATTTTCGCTAAATTTCGAGCACATCTGCATGCTAAATGGGAAATAAATGCGTTTGTTACAGATATTAAAAAAAAAATTCAACGCAAGCTTTTGACCACTTTCAACTTGCACTTTGTTATACTAAAATTTAGTGACCTATAAAACTACATACCCAAAACTTTATAAACCAAAAACAAAAAAAAAAATCGGTTATAATTTTTTTATAACGTTTTAAATTATTATTTTTTTCGTTTTGGGAGAACCTTGCAATTGTTTTCAACGGTGACAGGTAACAAGATCAATCGCACCCTGGTGCGAAATGAAGTCAATTGACATTATTACCTTTTCAACAGTGAAATAAAGTCAACAAAAGTTTGGAAATAAAGTCATTGAAGCTATTTCCTCATTGAAATGGAAATAGCGTCAACAATGCTTAAAGTATGTCGATTCATAGAAAAATTTGTTCTTACAATAGGCATTGCCCCGTAAGTGTTGTTTTTAATAGATGAAAAAGGTTATTGCCAAGTCCTCAGTGTGGTGCTATTAATCCACACACAATCATGAACTAGCACCAATTGATTTTATAAAAAAAATTAAAATTACGAATATAGTAAAAACTTGAAGCGAAAAACCAAACGTAAAACGCAGCAGGAATAAATACGAGAAATATTTGAAGAAAGAGTGTAGAAATGATCCAGAACTTGTAAAACATGTTTCGTTTCCACAAAAATAAAGTGAACCCCATTAAATTGAAGAAACAGTCCGTGTCCAAAAACCCCGTAGGACCACTGAAAGAATTCTGTGTTTTTAATTAGCATATTTTGAACGAATTCGGAACGTCTACGATGGAAAAGAAAACATAATAATAAGGAAACAATTATAAAAAAGGAATTTTCTTACACTGTATTCATGTCTCCGCCAGCCATTTGTGACGACATCATTTAAAAGCATCTAAGGAGAACGACGACACTATTTATTAGATCGCACATTCAAGACAATGTGCCAAAATGCGGGTATAAACAATTATTGATTATTTAATATCAGAACCGAGATTATGTAAGTTAATTTATTGGTTTTCACACACTTTTGAAACACAAATTATATGCTTTTTTACTGCAGACAAGTTGTTGCCAAAACACAGCAGAAATCTTCTGATAAATTACAAATATAAAAATGTGAGATATCGAGGGCTTAGATTCATTAGTACCCCTTATCTGCAATTTCAACAAAAACTAATTTGTGATTTTAGAAACAATCTGGGACTTATTACCTGTCATCACTGATATATTACTTCTGATTTCCAATTTAAAACAGTGTAAATTCTTCTGTCAAGCGTTATATAAGGTAGCATTAATATCACCGATGACAGTTAAATCTTACACTGAAAATAAAATGTGCGTAAATATAACGAACACTTGAGTAAATCGTACGAACTTTTTCGTCATTTTGAGCCACGAAAGTTTTCGTTGATTGTACAAAACAGGGATGTTGCGAATGTGGAATTTTAGACCCGCGGATGCGAATGCGGATGCGGATGTTTACACGCCAACGGATGCGAATGCGCATTTCAAGTATTTTTATACCCGAGCGCACTTGTACGCAAGGGTATTATAACTTTGTTCATATAAAGGTTGTTTGTAACAAGCAAAACTAATCAAGACAGATATAAACAAATGTATACATAAATGATCAGGATGAAAAGGGAAATCGATTAAGCGGTGACTGTCTGTCCGTCCGTCCGTCCGTCTGTGCACACGATAACTTTTGAGCGTAGGACGGATGGTGTCGAAAATGGGCAAAATAGGACTACCTCCCATATAACGGTAGTTTTCAGAAATACTAAAACTGCGATATTTTAGTAACTACTGAAGCTTACTCACTCAAAATTAATATGAACAATCATTTTTAGGCGAGAAATAAGAATATAATAAATTTTTGGAAAATGGGCGTAGGCACGCCCACTTATGATTACATGTATATATCTTGGGAACCGCTCCACCAATTTCTTCCAAACTTGGCACAGTTGTTCACAAAACATACCAAACGGCTGAAAATTTTAAAAAATCGGATAATAACCCCATCCCACATAACGGTAATTTAGAGATATACGAAAGCTTCGATAAATCAGTAAATACTGAAGCTAATTTATTCAAAATTGATGTTTGCAATGATTCTATAGCAAAAAGTACACTTATAGTAAAATGTTGGAAAATGGGCGTGACCCCGCCCACTTATGACCACATATGTGTATCTCGGTAACCGTTCGATCAATGTGTACCAAACTCGGTATGATTATTGTGGTTGCCCTATAAAGGCGAAACGTTGAAAGTTATTGAAATCTGACTAAAATTACGACTACCTTTTTATAACGCTAATTTTACCCAAAATTGATACTAACAACAATCCCCTGAAAAGAAGTAACATTGTTATGGAATTTTGGAAAATAGGCGTGATGCCGCCCACATATATCTATATATGTTTATATGTGACCTGGTCTACGGAAAGGGGGCTTAGGTGTCAAAAA